>NC_074666.1:70705699-70715743 GCF_029448725.1 Salvelinus fontinalis | reverse complement strand
GGACTTTTTCAAAGTTTCTTACCATTCAGTAGCCGGATGATGGCATTTGTTGATTATTGCTTTCTCCTTCTCCTAAAGGTGGGGACTGAGCAAATACCTTAACATTGATCCAACAAGCTGTTTCCCTACCCATGACTTTCTCATTAGTTTCCATAGAAGTCACATTTTGTATGCATTTTGTCATATTTTCCACTGGCTATCTCCTTCACTCTGATGTTCCCCATATACAGTGGATATCTAGAAGATCCATGGCTTTCTTAGATGACGGCTGCTGTTAGCTGATTCCAGATTCTCTCTCTCTTTTACTCTGAAGTTTAGACATTAAGTGTTGGGGCTCCTCTGTACTATGGAAATGGCTGGAGGTATATTTAAAACAACAACATATTTATACTTTGTGTGGATTCACTTTCTGAAAGGAGAGCTAAATGTCCATATATAGTACTGTAGTGATGACATATCAAGCGCTTACCTTGGAAATATTTTAGTTAAACTAAAATGTCTCTTTGAATAATATTTTTAATTCAAATATATTATCTTGGTATGAATATACTAATGCCTGTCAGATAGCTAAACTCTGTGCCTTGGTTAATATGAATGTTATATTATGTTGACTTAAAGTATCTATGTTATCCTGAAAGAGACGTTTGTAATATATATTCTGAGTGCTTGAGCTCACGATAATGTAATGTAAAGCTTGTGGAATCAAACAACTCCTTTGATTCCACTAGAAACCACTTTGTAGTTCATGATTGCTTATCCAGTACATGAACTGTTCTTAACATCATATTTATTTTTTATCCTCTCCTTTTAGAGATACATCCAATTCAATAATGGACAGACTTGTTTTGTGTTATTTTGTAAATCCAAATGATAAAGATGTTCATAACACAATTGTAAAGAAATAAAAATGACACTTTGAAAGAATATCCACTTCTTATCTCTGTGTTACGCTATGCTTCTGTACCTGTAAAATGACTGGCAGCAGGTGGTCTGTCTGTCTGTCTGTCTGTCTGTCTGTCTGTCTGTCTGTCTGTCTGTCTGTCTGCGTGTATTTGTATGTTCACATGCAAGCGTAATTGTGCATGTGTGCGTGTCATTTTCTAGTTTATACCAGCCCCCTATCTTCCTCCACCCCCTTTCCTCATCCCCCCTTCACATGGAGGGCCAAGTTTGGCATTAAATCTGGAGCAGGTCACATTCCAGCCCAGCTGTGAAGAGCTGCTGAGCCCAGGGGGACGGAGAAGAGAGCAGCCTGGCCGGCCCTGTGTTGTGTCTGGGTCTGGCTGGGCCCTCCATCCTCCACCCACCACCCACTGGCCCTCAGATCTTTCATGTGTGAGGGGCTGACTGAAGGGGGGAGGAGAGGGGGAGGAAAGGATGTAGGCCATCTCTCTCACCCTCGGCTGGACACATCTGTGTAAAGGGGCTATGCGGAGGGGGAGAGGGGGAAGTGAGGGGTTAGATGAAGGGGCGGTGACGGGAAAGCAAAGTGGAGTTGGGATGGAGTGATGCATGCTCTCTCTCTCTCTCTCTCCATCAGATGGGCACCCTGCAGTCTGTCTCTCTCATCTCAGCGCTCTCTCTCCAGCCACTCTCTGACCCGACGCGGGGGGAGGTGGTAGGCCCACAGACTGGGCTGTGTTTAAGGCAGAATTTGAACTTTTGACTTGGCTGGCTGGGCTGAAGCCAGGGCTGGAGGCTGGGGGGAGGGGGGGGGGGACTGGGGTAAAGGGAAAGGGCTAGAGCTAGGATGTAGGGCTGGAGATAGGGCTTAGGTTGGGGTAAAAGGCTGAAGCTGGGGCTGGTCCCTGGAATAGGGTATAAAGCTAGTAGTCTGGGGTTAGGGTCAGGAGCTGGGGTTGTGGCTGGGGTAGGTAGTGGTCTGGGGTTAGGGGCTGGAGTTGGGGTTACGGCTGGGGGCTGGAGTTGGGGTTACGGCTGGGGGCTGGAGTTGGGGTTAGGGTTGGGACTGGGGTAGGTAGGTAGTAGTCGTGTTGGGGCTTGGCCTTGATCCGAGGCTGACACTGTGACTGGGACTAGATCAGAAAGAGGGACAGGGAAATAAAGGATAAAGAGTCAACAAGGTTTTCCCAGGGTGGGCCCCTCACCCGTCTGCCCCCTCAGGCCCACACACAGCACAGGGTTGACCCCTGACCTCCTAAGCTGCTAATGAAAAAGAGGCCAGGAGGAAAAGACCACTTTCATTAAGGGCTGTTGACAAGTGTTACGTACGGAACTAGTCAGGACCTAGACATAGAAGTCAGGCTCAAGTTCACTTTGAACCCACAGACCAAACAGACCATAATAACACAAGCTCTGCTTAGAGGCACACACATCTCTTGGTAGCCATGGAAACAAAATCATGGCAACTTTGAAAACACATTTCTGGCAATAGATTATTTTCAAGATGGATGCATTTAAACTAGGCTAGTCGTATATGCTCTGATGAGAACATCTCTGCTTTCAGCCTGAAAATGCTTTACACATTATTTGACTCATTCCTTAATATACAGGTCATATTTATTGTGTTTGGGTGTAGGCTACAGTTTTAAAAACATTAACACTGTAATGCAGTTTTCTTCTCTCCTTTATTCTAGGTAGAAACACTGACCTCTGTTGATGACTTAGAGGAGTTACATGTCAGGGACACAAGACACAACTGTTACAGGTGTTACAATGTGGTTCGCTCATCTTTTACCAATCACATCCAACCTGGATCATCTGATGATTCTTAAACTGACTGGTTCTGAAAAAGTACATAACGTTAGGAATATTTACATCCCATAGATTTCGACCATGACTCATGCTATCAAAGGATATTCAAATGGATCCTTCTGTCATAATTGCTCAGCCAGAAGAAATAGTGAGGTATCATGCAATGATGTCATAGCAATGATATGAAGCAATGGATCTCTGAAATCCTGGCCAAATCATAATAATGACGATGATAGCGGAAAACCTGCTCTGGATTCCCCTAGCAGACTCCATCCTAATGTAGATATCTAGATTCCCCTAGCAGACTCCATCCTAATGTAGATAGCTAGATCCCCCTTGCAGACTCCATCCTAATGTAGATAGCTAGATCCCCCGTAGCAGACTCCATCCTAATGTAGATATCTAGATCCCCCTAGCAGACTCCATCCTAATGTAGATATCTAGATCCCCCTAGCAGACTCCATCCTAATGTAAATATCTAGATCCCACTAGCAGACTCCATCCTAATGTAAATATCTAGATCCCCCTAGCAGACTCCATCCTAATGTAGATATCTAGATCCCCCTAGCAGACTCCATCCTAATGTAGATATCTAGATCCCCCTAGCAGACTCCATCCTAATGTAGATAACTAGATTCCCCTAGCAGACTCCATCCTAATGTAGATATCTAGATTCCCCTAGAAGACTCCATCCTAATGTAGATATCTAGATCCCCCTAGCAGACTCCATCCTAATGTAGATAGCTAGATTCCCCTAGCAGACTCCATCCTAATGTAGATAGCTAGATTCCCCTAGCAGACTCCATCCTAATGTAGATATCTAGATCCCCCTAGCAGACTCCATCCTAATGTAGATATCTAGATTCCCCTAGCAGACTCCATCCTAATGTAGATATCTAGATCCCCCTAGCAGACTCCATCCTAATGTAGATATCTAGATCCCCCTAGCAGACTCCATCCTAATGTAGATATCTAGATTCCCCTAGCAGACTCCATCCTAATGTAGATATCTAGATCCCCCTAGCAGACTCCATCCTAATGTAGATAACTAGATTCCCCTAGCAGACTCCATCCTAATGTAGATATCTAGATCCCCCTAGCAGACTCCATCCTAATGTAGATATCTAGATCCCCCTAGCAGACTCCATCCTAATGTAGATATCTAGATCCCCTAGCAGACTCCATCCTAATGTAGATATCTAGATCCCCCTAGCAGACTCCATCCTAATGTAGATAGCTAGATCCCCCTAGCAGACTCCATCCTAATGTAGATATCTAGATCCCCCGTAGCAGACTCCATCCTAATGTAGATATCTAGATCCCCCTAGCAGACTCCATCCTAATGTAGATAGCTAGATTCCCCTAGCAGACTCCATCCTAATGTAGATAGCTAGATTCCCCTAGCAGACTCCATCCTAATGTAGATATCTAGATCCCCCTAGCAGACTCCATCCTAATGTAGATAGCTAGATTCCCCTAGCAGACTCCATCCTAATGTAGATAGCTAGATTCCCCTAGCAGACTCCATCCTAATGTAGATATCTAGATCCCCCTAGCAGACTCCATCCTAATGTAGATAGCTAGATTCCCCTAGCAGACTCCATCCTAATGTAGATAGCTAGATTCCCCTAGCAGACTCCATCCTAATGTAGATATCTAGATCCCCCTAGCAGACTCCATCCTAATGTAGATAACTAGATCCCCCGTAGCAGACTCCATCCTAATGTAGATAGCTAGATCCCCCTAGCAGACTCCATCCTAATGTAGATATCTAGATCCCCCTAGCAGACTCCATCCTAATGTAGATATCTAGATTCCCCTAGCAGACTCCATCCTAATGTAGATAACTAGATCCCCCATAGCAGACTCAATCCTAATGTAGATAGCAAGATCCCCCTAGCAGACTCCATCCTAATGTAGATATCTAGATCCTCCTAGCAGACTCCATCCTAATGTAGATATCTAGATCCCCCTAGCAGACTCCATCCTAATGTAGATATCTAGATCCCCTAGCAGACTCCATCCTAATGTAGATAGCTAGATCCCCCTAGCAGACTCCATCCTAATGTAGATAGCTAGATCCCCTAGCAGACTCCATCCTAATGTAGGTATCTAGATCCCCCTAGCAGACTCCATCCTAATGTAGATAGCTAGATCCCCCTAGCAGACTCCATCCTAATGTAGATAGCTAGATCCCCCTAGCAGACTCCATCCTAATGTAGATATCTAGATTCCCCTAGCAGACTCCATCCTAATGTAGATAGCTAGATCCCCTAGCAGACTCCATCCTAATGTAGATATCTAGATCCCCCTAGCAGACTCCATCCTAATGTAGATATCTAGATCCCCTAGCAGACTCCATCCTAATGTAGATATCTAGATCCCCTAGCAGACTCCATCCTAATGTAGATAGCTAGATTCCCCTAGCAGACTCCATCCTAATGTAGATATCTAGATCCCCCTAGCAGACTCCATCCTAATGTAGATATCTAGATCCCCTAGAAGACTCCATCCTAATGTAGATATCTAGATCCCCTAGCAGACTCCATCCTAATGTAGATATCTAGATCCCCCTAGCAGACTCCATCCTAATGTAGATATCTAGATCCCCTAGCAGACTCCATCCTAATGTAGATATCTAGATCCCCCTAGCAGACTCCATCCTAATGTAGATAACTAGATCCCCCTAGCAGACTCCATCCTAATGTAGATATCTAGATCCCCCGTAGCAGACTCCATCCTAATGTAGATATCTAGATCCCCCTAGCAGACTCCATCCTGATGTAGATAGCTAGATCCCCCTAGCAGACTCCATCCTAATGTAAATAGCTAGATCCCCCTAGCAGACTCCATCCTAATGTAGATATCTAGATCCCCCTAGCAGACTCCATCCTAATGTAAATAGCTAGATCCCCCTAGCAGACTCCATCCTAATGTAGATATCTAGATCCCCCTAGCAGACTCCATCCTAATGTAGATATCTAGATCCCCATAGCAGACTCCATCCTAATGTAGATAGCTAGATTCCCCTAGCAGACTCCATCCTATTGTAGATAACTAGATCCCCCTAGCAGACTCCATCCTAATGTAGATATCTAGATCCCCCAGGCAGACTCCATCCTAATGTCGATATCTAGATCCCCCTAGCAGACTCCATCCTAATGTAGATATCTAGATCCCCCTAGCAGACTCCATCCTAATGTAGATAACTAGATCCCCCTAGCAGACTCCATCCTAATGTAGATATCTAGATCTCCCTAGCAGACTCCATCCTAATGTAGATAGCTAGATCCCCCTAGCAGACTCCATCATAATGTAGATATCTAGATTCCCCTAGCAGACTCCATCCTAATGTAGATATCTAGATTCCCCTAGCAGACTCCATCCTAATGTATATAACTAGATCCCCCTAGCAGACTCCATCCTAATGTAAATATCTAGATCCCCCTAGCAGACTCCATCCTAATGTAGATATCTAGATCCCCCTAGCAGACTCCATCCTAATGTAGATATCTAGATCCCCCTAGCAGACTCCATCCTAATGTAGATATCTAGATCCCCCTAGCAGACTCCATCCTAATGTAGATATCTAGATCCCCCTAGCAGACTCCATCCTAATGTAGATATCTAGATCCCCCTAGCAGACTCCATCCTAATGTAGATATCTAGATCCCCTAGCAGACTCCATCCTAATGTAGATATCTAGATCCCCCTAGCAGACTCCATCCTAATGTAGATATCTAGATCCCCTAGCAGACTCCATCCTAATGTAGATATCTAGATCCCCCTAGCAGACTCCATCCTAATGTAGATAACTAGATCCCCCTAGCAGACTCCATCCTAATGTAGATATCTAGATCCCCCGTAGCAGACTCCATCCTATTGTAGATAACTAGATCCCCCTAGCAGACTCCATCTTAATGTAGATATCTAGATCCCCCAGGCAGACTCCATCCTAATGTAGATATCTAGATCCCCCTAGCAGACTCCATCCTAATGTAGATAGCTAGATCCCCCTAGCAGACTCCATCCAAATGTAGATAACTAGATTCCCCTAGCAGACTCCATCCTAATGTAGATAGCTAGATTCCCCTAGCAGACTCCATCCTAATATAGATAGCTAGATTCCCCTAGCAGACTCCATCCTAATGTAGATATCTAGATCTCTCTAGCAGACTCCATCCTAATGTAGATATCTAGATCCCCCTAGCAGACTCCATCCTAATGTAGATATCTAGATCTCCCTAGCAGACTCCATCCTAATGTAGATATCTAGATCCCCTAGCAGACTCCATCCTAATGTAGATATCTAGATCCCCTAGCAGACTCCATCCTAATGTAGATAGCTAGATTCCCCTAGCAGACTCCATCCTAATGTAGATATCTAGATCCCCTAGCAGACTCCATCCTAATGTAGATATCTAGATCCCCCTAGCAGACTCCATCCTAATGTAGATATCTAGATCCCCTAGCAGACTCCATCCTAATGTAGATATCTAGATCCCCCTAGCAGACTCCATCCTAATTTAGATATCTAGATCCCCCTAGCAGACTCCATCCTAATGTAGATATCTAGATCCCCTAGCAGACTCCATCCTAATGTAGATATCTAGATCCCCCTAGCAGACTCCATCCTAATGTAGATATCTAGATCCCCATAGCAGACTCCATCCTAATGTAGATAGCTAGATTCCCCTAGCAGACTCCATCCTAATGTAGATATCTAGATCCCCCTAGCAGACTCCATCCTAATGTAGATAGCTAGATTCCCCTAGCAGACTCCATCCTAATGTAGATATCTAGATTCCCCTAGCAGACTCCATCCTAATGTAGATATCTAGATCCCCATAGCAGACTCCATCCTAATGTAGATAGCTAGATTCCCCTAGCAGACTCCATCCTATTGTAGATAACTAGATCCCCCTAGCAGACTCCATCCTAATGTAGATATCTAGATTCCCCTAGCAGACTCCATCCTAATGTAGGTATCTAGATCCCCTAGCAGACTCCATCCTAATGTAGATAACTAGATCCCCCTAGCAGACTCCATCCTAATGTAGATATCTAGATCTCCCTAGCAGACTCCATCCTAATGTAGATAGCTAGATCCCCCTAGCAGACTCCATCATAATGTAGATATCTAGATTCCCCTAGCAGACTCCATCCTAATGTAGATATCTAGATTCCCCTAGCAGACTCCATCCTAATGTATATAACTAGATCTCCTAGCAGACTCCATCCTAATGTAGATAGCTAGACCCCCCTAGCAGACTCCATCCTAATGTAGATATCTAGATCCCCCTAGCAGACTCCATCCTAATGTAGATATCTAGATCCCCCTAGCAGACTCCATCCTAATGTAGATATCTAGATCCCCCTAGCAGACTCCATCCTAATGTAGATATCTAGATCCCCCTAGCAGACTCCATCCTAATGTAGATATCTAGATCCCCCTAGCAGACTCCATCCTAATGTAGATAGCTAGATCTCCCTAGCAGACTCCATCCTAATGTAGATATCTAGATCCCCCTAGCAGACTCCATCCTAATGTAGATATCTAGATCCCCCTAGCAGACTCCATCCTAATGTAGATATCTAGATCCCCCTAGCAGACTCCATCCTAATATAGATATCTAGATCCCCTAGCAGACTCCATCCTAATGTAGATATCTAGATCCCCCTAGCAGACTCCATCCTAATGTAGATACCTAGATTCCCCTAGCAGACTCCATCCTAATGTAGATATCTAGATTCCCCTAGCAGACTCCATCCTAATGTAGATATCTAGATTCCCCTAGCAGACTCCATCCTAATGTAGATATCTAGATCCCCTAGCAGACTCCATCCTAATGTAGATATCTAGATCCCCCTAGCAGACTCCATCCTAATGTAGATAGCTAGATCCCCTTAGCAGACTCCATCCTAATGTAGATAACTAGATCCCCCTAGCAGACTCCATCCTAATGTAGATAGCTAGATCCCCCTAGCAGACTCCATCCTAATGTCGATATCTAGATCCCCCTAGCAGACTCCATCCTAATGTAGATAGCTAGATCCCCCTAGCAGACTCCATCCTAATGTAGATAGCTAGATCCCCCTAGCAGACTCCATCCTAATGTAGATAACTAGATCCCCCTAGCAGACTCCATCCTAATGTAGATATCTAGATCCCCTAGCAGACTCCATCCTAATGTAGATATCTAGATCCCCCTAGCAGACTCCAGCTTAATGTAGATAGTGAAAACCTGCTCTGGATCCCCCTAGCAGACTCCAGCTTAATGTAATAGTGTTCAGCTCATCAGGTTTGGATGTTCCATTTTGTGCCATTGCAGTTTGTCCAGAACACACACACCGTTCCATTAGGTGAATAGTGTTGATGTCATAGCGTGAGTCATCCGTCGAAGATGAGAGGAGTTCTGTTGCCAGGTAGTTCTGAGTCTGAGAACTTGAGAGAGAAAGAGAGAGAGAGAGATAGATGGAAAGAGAGGGTAGATAGAGAATGAGAGAGACAGGATGAGAGAGCGGAGAAGAGAGAAGGGTCGCTCCTACCCTCCTCTCTCTACCCTCCTCTCTCCTCCCTCCGCCCTCCTCTCTCACCATCCTTTCTCTCCTTCCTCTCTCCTCCCTCCTCTCTCTCCCTCCTCCCTCCTCTTTCCACCCTCCTCCCTCCTCCCTCCTCCCTCCTACCCTCCTCTCTCTTCCCTCCTCTCTCCTCCCTCCACCTTCCTCTCTCACCCTCCTCTCTCCTCCTCCTCCCTCCTCCCTCCTCTCTCTCCCTCCTCCCTACTCTCTCTCCCTCCTCTCTCCTCCCTCCCCCCTCCTCTCTCTACCCTCCTCTCTCCTCCCTCCTCCCTCCTGCCTCCTCCCTCCTCGCTCCTACCCTCCTCTCTCTACCCTCCTCTCTCCTCCCTCCACCCTCCTCTCTCACCATCCTCTCTCTCCTTCCTCTCTCCTCCCTCCTCTCTCTCCCTCCTCTCTCCTCTTTCCACCCTCCTCCCTCCTCCCTCCTATCCTCCTCTCTCTTCCCTCCTCTCTCCTCTCTCCACCCTCCTCCCTCCACCCTCCACCCTCATCTCTCTCCCTCCTCTCTCTTCCTCCTCCTTACACCCTCCTCTCCCTCCCTCCTCCCTCCACCCTCCTCTCTTCCTCCTCCCTCCACCCTCCTCTACCTCCCTCCTCCCTCCTCTCTCCCTCCTCTCTCCCTCCTCCCTCCTCTCTCTCCCTCCTCCCTCCACCCTCCTCCCTCCTCTCTCTCCCTTCTCCCTCCACCCTCCTCCCTCTCCTTCCTCCACTGTCCACCCTCCACCCTCCTCTCTCCCCCTCCACCCT
>NC_074666.1:70678199-70700699 GCF_029448725.1 Salvelinus fontinalis | reverse complement strand
GGGAGAAGGTCTCCGGAAATGGTCTGGAGAAGAGAGGAGGGGATAGGGTCAAGCGGGCAGGTTGTTGGGCGGCCGGCCGTCACAAGACGCGAGATTTCATCTGGAGAGAGGGGAGAGAAAGAGGTCAAAGCACAGGGTAGGGCAGTGTGAGCAGAACCAGCGGTGTCGTTTGACTTAGCAAACGAGGATCGGATGTCGTCGACCTTCTTTTCAAAATGGTTGACGAAGTCGTCTGCAGAGAGGGAGGAGGGGGGGGGGGGGAGGGGGAGGAGGATTCAGGAGGGAGGAGAAGGTGGCAAAGAGCTTCCTAGGGTTAGAGGCAGATGCTTGGAATTTAGAGTGGTAGAAAGTGGCTTTAGCAGCAGAGACAGAAGAGGAAAATGTAGAGAGGAGGGAGTGAAAGGATGCCAGGTCCGCAGGGAGGCGAGTTTTCCTCCATTTCCGCTCGGCTGCCCGGAGCCCTGTTCTGTGAGCTCGCAATGAGTCGTCGAGCCACGGAGCGGGAGGGGAGGACCGAGCCGGCCTGGAGGATAGGGGACATAGAGAGTCAAAGGATGCAGAAAGGGAGGAGAGGAGGGTTGAGGAGGCAGAATCAGGAGATAGGTTGGAGAAGGTTTGGGCAGAGGGAAGAGATGATAGGATGGAAGAGGAGAGAGTAGCGGGGGAGAGAGAGCGAAGGTTGGGACGGCGCGATACCATCCGAGTAGGGGCAGTGTGGGAAGTGTTGGACGAGAGCGAGAGGGAAAAGGATACAAGGTAGTGGTCGGAGACTTGGAGGGGAGTTGCAATGAGGTTAGTGGAAGAACAGCATCTAGTAAAGATGAGGTCAAGCGTATTGCCTGCCTTGTGAGTAGGGGGGGAAGGTGAGAGGGTGAGGTCAAAAGAGGAGAGGAGTGGAAAGAAGGAGGCAGAGAGGAATGAGTCAAAGGTAGACATGGGGAGGTTAAAGTCACCCAGAACTGTGAGAGGTGAGCCGTCCTCAGGAAAGGAGCTTATCAAGGCATCAAGCTCATTGATGAACTCTCCAAGGGAACCTGGAGGGCGATAAATGATAAGGATGTTAAGCTTGAAAGGGCTGGTAACTGTGACAGCATGGAATTCAAAGGAGGCGATAGACAGATGGGTAAGGGGAGAAAGAGAGAATGACCACTTGGGAGAGATGAGGATCCCGGTGCCACCACCCCGCTGACCAGAAGCTCTCGGGGTGTGCGAGAACACGTGGGCAGACGAAGAGAGAGCAGTAGGAGTAGCAGTGTTATCTGTGGTGAGCCATGTTTCCGTCAGTGCCAAGAAGTCGAGGGACTGGAGGGAGGCATAGGCTGAGATGAGCTCTGCCTTGTTGGCCGCGGATCGGCAGTTCCAGAGGCTACCGGAGACCTGGAACTCCACGTGGGTCGTGCGGGCTGGGACCACCAGGTTAGGGTGGGCGCGGCCACGCGGTGTGAGGCGTTTGTATGGTCTGTGCAGAGAGGAGAGAACAGGGATAGACAGACACATATTTGACAGGCTACAGAAGAGGCTACGCTAAAGCAAAGGAGATTAGAATGACAAGTGGGCTACACGTCTCGAATGTTCAGAAAGTTAAGCTTACGTAGCAAAAAATCAATAAAATTACAAATCTTATTGACTAAAATGATATAGTACTGCTGGCTGGTGAAGTAGCCTGGCTAGCAGTAGCTGCGTTGTTGAAAGTGAAGCTGGCTAGGTGACCTCGACAGTTTCTCTAAATTTCTCTAAACTACACAATTATCATGGATACAAGGACAGCAAAGACAACTAGCTAACACTACGCTAATCAAGTCGTTCCGTTGTAATGTAAGTTTCTACAGTGCTGCTATTCGGTAGAAGTTGGCTAGCTAGCAGTGTTAGCTAGCAGTGTTGGCTAGGTAGGAGGACAGCAGCGCGGCAGGCGAAACTAGCTGGCTAGCTAACCGATAATTACTCAAAGTTACACAATTATCTTAGATACAAAGCTAGCAAAGAAAACTATGTAGCTAGCTAACACTACACAAAACAAGTCGTTCCGTTGTATTGTAATCGTTTCTACAATGCTCTTCGGTGGCAAGCTGGCTAGCTAGCAGTGATGGCTACGTTGCGTTAATTTCGAACGAAAATAGCTCGCTAGCGAACAAATATTGATATAATAACCATCATATGGAAGTAAACTTGGAGTCACGCGATGATATGTTGGGTGGTCCTCCCACTACGACTCTGGAAAGCATGCAGTTTATTAGGCTACGGATGAAATAAATGATGAACTTCACAGGGTGGTGAAAGTAGAAGGTGATGAACTTAATGCTCCTTTCCTATAAATATTGAGGGTCTGATTCTGGTGACATGATGATCGATGCTTGGCTGCTGTTTGAGAAAGAAAAATAATCTGGCTTTTCTCCATAATAATCTCATGTGTAGCCTACTCGCTCTGTTTCTGTTATTGTTGGCTAGAGTGAACGTGTCCAGACCAGAGTGGCACGTTCGCTGTATAAGGTAAAACAACCAGTAGAGTTGAAAATGCGATGGAAACCCATTTAACTTGCGTTTTTTATTTGGCACATGGGAATGTAACCACAAAATGTATTTTTATGTGTACTAAATCATCATTAACAGACTTTTACTCACAACATGTCAATTAGATGGAAACACATCTCTGGTGGGAAAATTAGTTTTTAAGCAGATTGCAATATATTCACATGGAAATCTGTCGCCAAGTGGATGGAAACCTAGCTACAGTAAAGTCTGGTTTATCCTCTTTTTTCCTTGGGGGAAATGGGTCTTCCCAGCTTGAAGACCCAAGCTTGAAGCTTGAAGACAGCTTGAAGACCCAATCAGCATGAGAGATCAGTGCAGAGAGAATGTGTCACACCCTGATCTGTTTCACCTGTCCTTGTGATTGTCTCCATCCCCCTCCAGGTGTCGCCCATCTTCCCCATTATCCCCTGTGTATTTATACATGTGTTCTCTGTTTGTCCATTACCAGTTCGTCATGTTTGTCAGGTCAACCAGCGTTTTTCTCAGCTCTGGCTTTTTCCCAGTCACTCCTTTTCTCGCCCCCTTTGGTTTTGACCCTTGCCAGTCCTGTCTCTGAGCCCGCCTGCCCGACTACTCTGCCTGTCCTGACCCTGAGCCCGCCTGCCATCCTGTACCTTTGCCCCACCTCTGGATTACCAACCTCTGCCTGACCTGAGCCCGCCTGCCGTCCTGTACCTTTGCCCCTCCTCTGGATTACCAACCTCTGCCTGACCTGAGCCTGCCTGCAGTCCTGTACCTTTGCCCCACCTCTGGATTACCGACCTCTGCCTGACCTGAGCCTGCCTGCAGTCCTGTACCTTTGCCCCTCCTCTGGATTACCAACCTCTGCCTGACCTGAGCCCGCCTGCCATCCTGTACCTTTGCCCCACCTCTGGATTACCAACCTCTGCCTGACCTGAGCCTGCCTGCAGTCCTGTACCTTTGCCCCACCTCTGGATTACCGACCTCTGCCTAACTCTGAGCCTGCCTGCAGTCCTGTACCTTTGCCCCTCCTCTGGATTACCAACCTCTACCTGACCTGAGCCTGCCTGCAGTCCTGTACCTTTGCCCCACCTCTGGATTACCGACCTCTGCCTGACCTGAGCCCGCCTGCAGTCCTGTACCTTTGCCCCTCTACTCTGGATTATCGACCCCTGCCTGCCTTGACCTGTCGTTGACTGCCCCTGTTGCTATAATAAACATTGTTACTTCAACAGTCTGCATCTGGGTCTAACCTTGATTCCTGATAGAATGGCTACATTATCGTCTCTGACATCTCTGATATCTAAAATCCAACCGTTACTTCCCCAATGATAAACTCTAGACTGTAGTGTTGTTGGGAATCTATTTAAGTCTCAAACGGAGCCCTACTCCTTATATATTCCCTATATGGCTCTGGTCAAAAGTAGCGCACTATTTAGGGAATAGGGTGCCATTTGGGATGTAAACTAAATCCTACGACGTGTAAGGGATTCTTTAAGAGATCATGACTAACATGAGCAGAACCCATGACCAAGCTATAACATGATTATGTCATTTCATCGTATCAATGCGTAAACAAATAATATGATTATTGACTCACCAGTCTGAGTCACATACAGAGGACTAAGCACTGTAGTCAGTTAAGTTGTTATTATGATCACTTAGAATGTGGCCCTGGTTCTTGTTATATTCCTGGCTTGACAATGTTTACGTCCCAAATGGCACCCTATTCTCTTGATAGTGTGCTACTTTTGACTGGGGCCCATAGCTTTCTGAACAAAATAAGTGCTATATATAGGGAATATGGTGCAATTTGAGACATATCCAGTGGCATAAACCTCATGGGCAGAGCATTCTATTGGAAATACAGGGCTCTGTCTGCTGATGGTCGCGATGACATCACATGTCCTGTTTGGCATGGCACCAGTGGGGCCAATGAGATGGATGGATGCTGTGAGGTGCTCTGTGAATGGCCACTAGGGGGAGTATTAGCTCACTGAGTTAGTGATGTTAGCCTACCTGGAGACTTCCATCTCACAGTGGTCAGAGAAGGACAGTTCACCCATGTTACACATTCACCTCAGCTATTTGGAAGGCTAGAAAGATAGATCTGCTTTTCCATGCCATTTGAATTCAGCCTGGTTTAACCACTTATCAGTGTTCAGTCCGGTTTAACCACTTACCAGTGTTCAGTCCGGTTTAACCACTTATCAGTGTTCAGTCCGCTTTAACCACTTATCAGTGTTCAGTCCGGTTTAACCACTTATCAGTGTTCAGTCCGGTTTAACCACTTACCAGTGTTCAGTCCGGTTTAACCACTTACAGTGTTCAGTCCGGTTTAACCACTTATCAGTGTTCAGTCCGCTTTAACCACTTATCAGTGTTCAGTCCGGTTTAACCACTTATCAGTGTTCAGTCCGCTTTAACCACTTATCAGTGTTCAGTCCGCTTTAACCACTTATCAGTGTTCAGTCCGGTTTAACCACTTATCAGTGTTCAGTCCGCTTTAACCACTTATCAGTGTTCAGTCCGGTTTAACCACTTATCAGTGTTCAGTCCGGTTTAACCACTTATCAGTGTTCAGTCCGGTTTAACCACTTATTAGTGTTCAGTCCGGTTTAATCACTTCTCAGTGTTCAGTTCGGTTTAACCACTTCTCAGTGTTCAGTCCGGTTTAACCACTTATTAGTGTTCAGTCCGGTTTAACCACTTCTCAGTGTTCAGTTCGGTTTAACCACTTATTAGTGTTCAGTCCGGTTTAACCACTTATTAGTGTTCAGTTCGGTTTAACCACTTCTCAGTGTTCAATCCAGTTTAACCACTTATCAGTGTTCAGTCCGGTTTAACCACTTATCAGTGTTCAGTCCGGTTTAACCACTTATCAGTGTTCAGTCCGGTTTAACCACTTATCAGTGTTCAGTCCGGTTTAACCACTTATTAGTGTTCAGTCCGGTTTAATCACTTCTCAGTGTTCAGTTCGGTTTAACCACTTCTCAGTGTTCAGTCCGGTTTAACCACTTATTAGTGTTCAGTCCGGTTTAACCACTTATCAGTGTTCAATCCAGTTTAACCACTTATCAGTGTTCAGTCCGGTTTAACCACTTATCATTGTTCTATCCGGTTTAACCCCTTTCAGTGTTCAGTCCGGTTTAACCAGGCTGAGTTAAAGTGACTACATTGCATGATTTTCGGCTACTTTTGCAAAAAAAATATTTAACCTTTATTTAACCAGGTAAGCTAGTTGAGAACAAGTTGTCATTTACAACTGCAACCTGGCCAAGATAAAGCAAAGAAGTGCAACACAAACAACAACACAGAGTTACACATGGAATAAACAAGCGTACAGTCAATAACACAATAGAAAAAAAAAAGTCTATATACAGTGTTTGCAAAACAACAATTTAGCAAATTACCACTGGAGTGATAGATGAGCAGATGGTGATGTGCAAGTAGAAATATTGGTGTGCAAAAGAGCAGAAAAGTAGGGAATGCATTTACTGTATTTATTGTAAATTGCTGTAGGTAGATTACTGTATGGCCTAAACAATATTAGAACTGTCCTGGGATCAGTTATTAGGAGTAGAGGGGGCTAACTGGAGGGGTCCCTGCTGTCTCTCTGTTTGTAAAGATAAACACTACTGTTCTCTGTGCTGCTCCCAGTCTGGGGATAAACAAACTATCTCAGCAGCTACGCTTTGAGCTCCTGAACGCATCCCAGGACAATATCCTGAGCAGATGAGTCTGAGCAGGATCATCGTAGTCGTGTGTGTGTGTGTGTGTGTGTGTGTGTGTGTGTGTGTGTGTGTGTGTGTGTGTGTGTGTGTGTGTGTGTGTGTGTGTGTGTGTGTGTGTGTGTGTGTGTGTGTGTGTGTGTATGTACACTATATATACAAAAGTATGTGATCATCCCTTCAAATGAGTGGATTTAGCCATTTCAGCCTCACCCGTTGCTGACAGGTGTATAAAATTGAGCACACAGCCATCCAGTCGCCATAGACAAACATTGGCAATAGAATGGCCTGTACTGAAGAGCTCAGTGACTCAGTGACTTTCAACGTGGCACCGACATAGGATGCCACCTTTCCAACGAGTCAGTTCGTAAATGTTCTGCCCTGCTAGAGCTGCCCATGTCAACTGTAAGTACTGTTCTTGTGAAGCCGAGCAGCCACACACAAGCCTAAGATCAACATGTGCAATGCCAACCGTTGGCTGGAGTGGTGTAAAGCAAAGATCACTCTGGAGAACTGGAAACACGTTCTCTGGAGTGATGAATCACGCTTCACCATCTGGCAGTCCGAGGGACAAATCTGTGTTTGGTGGATACCAGGAGAACGCTACCTGCCCGAATGCATAGTGCCAACTGTAAAGTTTGGTGGAGGAGGAATAATGGTCTTGGGCTGTTTTTCATGGGTTGGGCTAGGGCCCTTAGTTCCAGTGAAGGGAAATCTTAATGCTACAGCATACAATGACATTCTCGACGATTCTGTGCTTCCAACTTTGTGGCAACAGTTTGGGGGAAGGCCCTTTCCTGTTTCAGCATGACAATGCCTAGTGCACAAAGTGAGGTTCATACAGAAATGGTTTGTTAAGATCGGTGCGGAAGAACTTGACTGGCCTGCACAGAGCCCTGACCTCAACTCCATCGAACACCTTTGGGATGAATTGGAGCACCGACTGCGAGCCAGGCCTAATCGCCCAACATCAGTGCCCGACCTCACTAATGCTCTTGAGGCTGAATGGAAGCAAGTCCCCACAGCAGTGTTCCAATATCTAGTGGAAAGCTTTCCAAGAAGAGCAGAGGCTGTTATTGTATCGGTAGTCCTCCTCCTCTTCATCCGAAGAGGAGGAGTAGTGATTGAACCAAGGCGCAGCGTTGTGAAATGACATGATTTAATAAAGACACAACAAAAACAAGAAGACAGAAAACGAACTATACTTGAATAAACTAACAAAATAACAAAACGATGAAGACTGACCTGAACCATACGAACTTACATAAAACACGAAGAACGCACGAACAGGGAAAAATAGACTACACAAAAAGAACGATGTACAAAACAAACCGAACAGTCCCGTATGGTGCGACAAACACTGACACAACCTACCTAAATATGACTCTCAATTAGAGGAACGCCAAACACCTGCCTCTAATTGAGAGCCATACCAGGCAACCCTTAAACCAACATAGAAACAGACAACATAGAATGCCCACCCAAACTCACGTCCTGACCAACTAACACATACAATAAACTAACAGAAATAGGTCAGGAACGTGACAGTTATAGCAGCAAAGGGAGACCAACTCCATATTAATGCCCATGATTTTATAATGAGATGTTTGACAAACAGGTGTCCACATACTTTTGGGGATGTAGTGTATGTGTGTGTGCACACACGCACACGCACACACACACGCACACACACACACTGACAGCCTAAGACTCTCATCATTTGTTAATTTCAAAGTTAAAGATAGCTGGAGGAGGATATTAACAGAGACTCAGAAGGACGAGTGTGTCCCTGAACATACATTAAAGAACCATGTGATCACACGTGTCATTATGTGAGAATGGCACAGAATCTACCACGCATGTAAATCATCACATTACCTGGTTACGCTCAGACATTTCAATGTAAATTGCCTGAGAATATTGGAGAGAGGTGACTCAGTCAGGGGTGGGACTGAAGACCAGCTAAACCATGTCTGGAATTAGTATAGCCTATTAGAGAGATATTTATCAAATGTTGGAATGAAACAGGCATTTGGCTATGTGTTCACATACTGGGAAAAAACAAAGAGCCCATTATCCGTATATGCACATATCGTGAGTTTTACTGTATTTTTCAGGGCTGTTTTCCGTGGGAAAATGTTTGCCCTTTTGAGGTGGTGCCTGATTGTTTATGGGAGTGCTAGATACCCCTTTTTGTTTTCAAATGCTGGGTTCACCATTAACCTATGTCCCTATCCACTGTCCCATTTATGCAATCAGAATTCACTTCTCCACTTCATTCTGACCAGAGTCAATTTTCAAAAGTTCAGTTGCCATAGTAACGGGGGCTGTGGCATGCCAGCCTCCTGAGGCCAACAATAGGTTCTGTTTCCTTCCAGCTGACCTCTAGTCAATACACACATCAGATGAATTGCTGCTTGGCAGGTTAATCCTCCACCGGACGTCATTATCACAACTCACTAGCTACTGTAGAAAACACTCTCTCTACACTCAGAGGGGTTAAATGTGGAAGACCCATTTCAGTTGAATGCATTCATATGTGCAACTGACTAGGTATCCCCTTTTCCCTTTCTTGTTTATTCTCTCTCTCTCTCTCTCTCTCTCTCTCTCTCTCTCTCTCTCTCTCTCTCTCTCTCTCTCTCTCTCTCTCTCTCTCTCTCTCTCTCTCTGCATGACAGAGGTCAAGCGTCATGTGACCCACAATGTTTAACACACACTGACACACTCTCCCTAAGCAACTCAGGACCCAATCAATAGGTCACAATAGGTCAATAGGTCACAAGATCATGTTATCACACACACACGCACGCACACACACACACACACACACACACACACACACACACACACACACACACACACACACACACACGCGCACGCACGCGCACGATAGTTTCTTAATACCTAGTCAGTTGCACTTCTGTAAGTCTTCACAAGGTTTTCACACACTGTTGCTGGTAAAGACCCAGCCACGTTTCATCTTCAATGCCCTTGCTGATGGAAGGAGGTTTTCACTCAAAATGTCACGATACATGGCCCTATTCATTCTTTCCTTTACACGGATCAGTCGTCCTGGTCCCTTTGCAGAAAAACAGCCCCAAAGCATGTTTCCACCCCCATGCTTCACAGTAGGTATGGTGTTCTTTGGATGCAACTCAGCATTTTTTGTCCTCCAAACACGACGAGTTGAGTTTTTACCAAAAAGTTCTATTTTGGTTTCATCTGACCATATAACATTCTCCCAATCTTCTTCTGGATCATCCAAATGCTCTCTAGCAAACTTCAGATGGGCCTGGACATGTACTGGCTTAAGCAGGGGGACACGTCTGGCACTGCAGGATTTGAGTCCCTGGCGGCGTAGTGTGTTACTGATGGTAGGCTTTGTTACTTTGGTCCCAGCTCTCTGCAGGTCATTCACTAGGTCCCCCCGTGTGGTTCTGGGATTTTCGCTCACCGTGTGATCACCTGTGATCATTTTGACCCCACGGGGTGAGACCTTACGTGGAGCCCCAGATCGAGGGAGATTATCAGTGGTCTTTTATGTCTTCCATTTCCTAATAATTGCTCCCACAGTTGATTTCTTCAAACCAAGCCTGGTGCAGGTCTACAATTTTGTTTCTGGTGTCCTTTGACAGCTCTTTGGTCTTGGCCATAGTGGAGTTTGGAGTGTGACTGTTTGAGGTTGTGGACAGGTGTCTTTTATACTGATAACAAGTTCAAACAGGTGCCATTAATACAGGTAACGAGTGGAGGACAGAGGAGCCCCTTAACCTTTTGCCAATAGGTGGCGCAATTAGCATTTTTTATTTCTGGGTGTCACCAAATTAAACTGCCTCGTGCTCAATTCTTGATCGTACAATATGCATATTATTAATTATATTGGATAGAAAACACTCTCTAGTTTCTATAGCCGTTGGAATTTTGTCTGTGGGTGACCCAGAACTCTTTCTACAGCGAAATCCATGACAGGTACTGCGATGGTCTGAGAGCGAAGCTCTGATTTCAGATCAGTTTTGAAAGTCTCTGTATATCCTATGGAACGACATGAACTGCCATTACGCAGAAGAGGACCTCGGGATGCCCTTTTCAGAGGCTCGGTTATCAACGTGAAAGGTATCTGTCTGTAATTTAATTCGATATAGGAGTTAGAAACATCATAACGTAGTTAATCTGAACCGTTTTATAGCAATTTAGATCCGTTTAGTGCGATTTTGAGGCATTGCTTTGTTATGCACTTTCAAGCACCGGGCACGTTTCTGGGTCCCGGTCGAACGTTAGTGGTCATTTCGACGGACAGAGGACATCTTTCGACCAAAAGAAGATTAGACCCAAGAAAGGATGCATTGCCCAAGAATCTGATGGAAAATCACCTCATAGTAAGAAATATTTAATATGATAAATCGTTGTTCTGTCGAAATATTTTAAATGCATAATCCGCCATTTTGTTTGCTATAGCTTCGCTTGGCGAACCCTGTATTGCACAGTAAGGATAATTTTAGAAATGTAAATCAGCGATTGCATTAAGAACTAATTTGTCTTTCGATTCCTGTCAACAGTTTTTTTTTTAGACAAGTATATGATTAGCTTTCGATTAAACTAGATCACTATGAAAGATGGCGTCCGACATGTTCAGGCTTGATTTGCTACTATTTTCATTGTATAACCACGTTTTTTTATGGCTAAATATGCACATTTTCGAACAAACAATATATGTATGTTGTAATATGATGTTACAGGAGTGTCATCGGAAGAATTCTGAAAAGGTTAGTGAAAAATTTTATATATTTTGGCGATGATAACGATATCGCTCCCTTTGGCTTGAATTCATGCTGGGGTGACGTTTGCACATGTGGTATGCTAACTTATCGATTTATTGTGTTTTCGCTGTAAAACGCTTAGAAAATCTGAAATGTTGTCTGAAATCACAAGATCTGTGTCTTTCCATTGCTATGCTTTGTCTATTTTTATGAAATGTTTTATGATGAGTAAATTGGTCATACACGTTGCTCTCTATAGTAATTCTAGTCGCTTTGGTGAGATTTGTGTTGGTGGCTGCAATGGCAAACTATGATTTATACCTGAAATATGCACATTTTTCTAACAAAACCTATCCTATACCATAAATATGTTATCAGACTGTCATCTGGTGAGGTTTTTTCTTGGTTAGTGGCTATCAATATCTTAGTTTAGCCGAATTGGTGATAGCTACTGGTGTTGAGAAAAAATGGTGGACAAAGAAAAAGGGTGTCTTTTGCTAACATGGTTAGCTAATAGATTTACATATTTTGTCTTCCCTGTAAAACATTTTAAAAATCTGAAATGGTGACTTGATTCACAAGATCTGTATCTTTCATTAGGTGTCTTGGACTTGTGATTTAATGATATTTAGATGCTACTATTTAAATGTGACGCTATGCTAGCGATGCTAATCAGTGTGTGGGGGGGGGGGGGTGGGGGGGGATCCCGGATCCGGGTTTCAGAGGCAGTAAAAGTTAAAGAAGAAGTTAAAGGTCTGTGAGAGCCAGAAATCTTGCTTGTTTGTAGGTGACCAAATACTTATTTTCCACCATAATTTGCAAATAAATTCATTAAAAATCCTACAATGTGATTTTCTGGATTTTTTTTCTCATTTTGTCTGTCATAGTTGAAGTGTACCTATGATGAAAATTACAGGCCTCTCTCATCTTTTTAAGTGGGAGAACTTGCACAAATGGTGGCTGACTAAATACTTTTTTGCCCCACTGTATATTCTGGCCACAATACTTCGCCCACATCACAAGATACGTTTTCTCTTGCCAAACATCAAGGGAAGTATCTCCTAGCATGGCGTATCCAACCTTGGACAGAGGCAACCTCTATGTCCCCACATGCTTCCTCCATTGCCTGGAGAAGCGGCATGCGGGCATAGGGTTGGCGATCATACACTTTCCAGCGCCAGGCTGAGAAGAATTCCTCTATGGGATTTAGAAAAGGTGTCCAACCAGTTTTGGACCAGAACAGCCCGGTGAAAACTAACATTGTCCCATAAAACCACAAATCTAGCAGGCTCCTGATCTGGATCAGGGACAAGCATTGTGTAAATTGTATCCAGAAAAGTGAGCATATGGCCGGTGTTGTACGGACCCAGTGTGGCATTGTGATGGAGGACCCCGTTTTGAGTGATGGCAGCACACATAGTTATATTACCCCCACGCTGTCCAGGGACATTGGTAATTGCCCTCTGTCCTATTACATTTCTTCCGCGGCGCCTGGTTTTGGTGAGGTTGAAGCCAACCTCATCCACATAAATAAATTCATGGCGAATTACATGGGCATCCAGCTCCAATACTCTCTGTAACAGACAAAAGGATATACAGATGAGTAAATATGGTATGTCTGAAATACTGGAAGTAGTGTTGCATACATACCACTACAAAGTCATGTCGCATATTCTTGACTCTGTCAGAGTTTCTCTCAAATGGCACCTTGTAAAGTTGTTTCATCGTCACTCGGTGCCGTTGGAGGATGCGTTGTATGGTCGACAGGCTTACAGCATTGATGTTGTTAAATATGGTGTCATTATTCAAGATATGCTCTCTTATCTCTCAAATCCTAATTGCATTGTTGGCCAAAACCATATTTATAATTGCAGTCTCTTGTACATCTGTAAACAAGCGTCCTCGTCCTCCATGATGTCTTTGCCTTTCCACTCTGTACAGAATTCAAACACAGTATGTGTTCAGCATAGGAACTGTAAACAATGTACAAAGAAATGTAGTACAGCATGATAACCAACCTCATTCATTCAATGCAGTGCAGTAAATGGATGGCTTAGAGTTACAAATGTTTATGCAATACTATGCAGTCATACGTATTTTACAGTACATTACTGTAATGCTAAAATAGTCATTAGATAGTTGCATACCTGTTCTCATTTCTGAAGGTTCGAATTATGGACGCCACTGTAAATCGACTCAAGTTGGGCTGGACTCTCAGTCCAGCCTCTCTCATGGTCAAACCATGGTTGATCATATGATCAACAAGTGTTGCTCTAATCTCATCAGAGATGGCTCTCCTTCCTTCTCTTCTTTGCCCTCGTCCTCTTCTTCCTCTTCCTCTCCCTCCTACTCCTCTTGCTCTCTGTCCATTGTTGGCATCCATTGTTCAAAACAGGTAATCTGACCTTTGACCTATTTATAGGCCTATACTACAGTAAAGCAGTGATTGGTTAGTGATCAGTTAAGCTATTAGTGTTTGCACATGTGAGGAGTGTGTGTGTGACCTGGTGAATAAGTGTAGCATTTTGATTGGTTGTGTTTGGAAAAGGAAAGCATGTCACTTCCTGTTAGATTTTTGTGTTTTAGGTAGAGAATTGTGTGTACTGTTTTGAAAAAAGTGTTTTATGCAATTGACAACTGAGTCAAAGACTGAGAAATAGCTTATGGTTTTGGATATTTGGTGTGTAGTTTCTCACTTTGAGTGAGAGGTTTCAAAAATCGTGTGACATGAAAAGATTTTGTGTGTAAGCAGTTGGAAAAAACTGTAAAAGGTTTTACATAACAAACAGTGAGAGCGGAAATACATATTCATCATGGCTCTGGGCAGAGAGGCATGCATGTGTGTGAGCTGAACCTGACAACAATCTGAAAATAGTTTCTGACAACTTTGTCAAACACTCAGCAGTCCTATTATTCCAGGGTGTGATATGTAACATTCCACCAACTGAAGGTGAGGCAATGAGCTATACCCCAATCAACACACAAGTCAAGTGTATTCTATGTATTCAGTTGCTCACTCATATCAGCACTTCCGTTTAATTTCCATATTTCAGAATAGAATATAGGGACAGGAGGTTTTCTTTACCACATGACCTGACCAGGAAATACACTGGTCACATGACCAGGAACAACCCTAACCCTAGGACATTCCTGTATTCAAATGAACGAAGCCCAAAATCAAACACTCCCTCCATTTAAATAGACATACAAAGTATATAGTTACAGTAATTTGTTAAATGCGATATAACACCTCAATCAACATATCTAATTGTCGGCTACTTCAGTCTGTCTCACCACAGCGTGATCTCTGTGGCTGTAGACAGATGGAGAGGAAAGGTTGGAAGTCAGAGAGGACGCTACAGCAGTATTTATATCTGTGTGGTCTCATAGCTGCTGTGACAGATGCTGCAGTGTACAGAGTACGGGGCCTTTAGCTCCAGCTGATCCTGCCTGTTTGTACACTGTTAGTCTGGTCTGAAGGAGAGTGATGTCAGGGGCTCCCCCATCCACACACAGCAGACAACTGATACACACGTTATGTAATAACATATTATTATGTAATAACATAAGAACACTGCCCCCCCTGTCACACACACACAAGTGTGGACGCAGACATTTACGCACGGAAGAGTAGATGTGTAAACAGACAGGCACGCATCCACACACCCAGCCATCGCCCCCTACACACACACACACACACACACACACACACACACACACACACACACACACACACACACACACACACACACACACACACACACACACACACACACACACACACACACACACACACACACACACACACACACACACACAAACTACAGTGTCCTTCAACCAGGAGAAGGGGCACAAGGTTACTCTACCTCTACGACCGTTCCATACTCATCACTAAGTGTCAGTTACATGTCATCTCAACTCCCCTGTCATGACCCCTAAACTCCACTACTGTTCAACATGACTGCCACCAGGCCATTAGGCTGACGTATGGGCCCTTAATAGACCCTATTCAATAAGAGATGTCCTTAGACCTCCTGGAGACACCCTGGCCGTGTGCTTTCAAAGCACCAGGCACTATAGAGAGGCTATTAAAAGTGTATAATGGTGCTTTTCCATCAGACTGACATCCTAAAGTGGAACAGTAATAATCAATATATGTTCTGTTGGTATGTATAAGTAGCCTCTCTCTACCCTTCAACATCATCTGTCTTCTCTTCTTCCCTCTCTCCCTCCATGTCTTCTCTTTTCTCATCCTCTATCTCTTTGTTTCTATGCCGACCTATCCCTCCCTCCCTCCCTCCCTCCCTCCCTCCCTCCCTCCCTCCCTCCCTCCCTCCCTCCCTCCCTCCCTCATCCCATTCTTCTCTCTCACCCTCCTTTCTCCCAGTACTCTCTCCCTTCCTCTCACTATCCCACTCCTCTCTCTCACCCCTCTTTCCTTATTACCTTTCTCTCCTTTTTTCTCCATATCCTTCTCTCTCTGTTTCTCTCATCCCTCTTTTCTCTTTCAGATCCATTGTTATGCAGTAGAGAACTGTCCACACATAGCCTTGACAAAGACCGCTTGTGTTCCACAGAACTTGGGCTGAGTGCTTGTAGAGTTAAAGTCTGTGACCTTACTCATTCTGCTCCCTCTGCCTGCATTCTAAACACATTCTAAACACAACACACACACACACACTTTCTAAACACACACACACAGACACACAGAGACACAGAGAGAGAGAGAGGGAGAGAGAGATACAGAGAGAGAGAGAGAGAGAGAGAGAGAGAGAGAGAGAGAGAGAGAGAGAGAGAGAGAGAGAGAGAGAGAGAGAGAGAGAGAGAGAGAGAGAGAGAGAGAGAGAGAGAGAGAGAGAGAAAGAGAGAAAGAGAGAAAGAGAGAAAGAGAGAGAGAAAGAGAGAGAGAAAGAGAGAGAGAAAGAGAGAGAGAAAGAGAGAGAGAAAGAGAGAGAGAGAGAAGAGAGAGAGAAGAGAGAGAGAGAGAGAAAGAGAAAGAGAGAGAGAAGAGAGAGAGAGAGGGGGGGGGGGGGACCCGGCAGCTCCTGCCTCTCTCACACTAAACAATGCTAATGGCCCGGGCCCTATGAAAGCAGAAGGGGACACATACAATGAGAGCCTACACTGATGGTATGTGAGTGAGTGGGCCGTGTGTAGAGCCAAGGGCATGGGCAGCAGGCTTTGTGGCTACCGCTACAGTGCTCTGATCAGCTTCCAGAACCAGACACTTTTCAATGTGCTTTTTGTAAGGGCCTTGGTGCTGGGGGCTTTCTGAAAGGATGAGCATTTGATGACTAAAGCTACATTTCCTACTGTTCTGTTTCAGTAGAGTTGCTAAATGGTGTGTGTTTTGATGTTGTCATTCTGTGTTAGTATTAAGAACATGTTTTTTACATCGAGGCACACGTGTAAAGACTAGATGCAGGTTAAATAAACATTGAATACCTTGCCAGGTAACTAACACACACACCGCCCCCAAACTCCACCGGCCCCCTCACAGGACTGTACCACTTTAATTTAGGGGGATACTTTGGGTAGCGGGGCAAATCCAGGAGCTATTAATTTATGAATGAACAATGTAACAGTCTACTAGTACTATCATAACAACTATCCCTATCTGTCTGGATCCATGGTCTGTGCTGTGTTTGTAGAGATCTACAGTGGGGTTTAAAAACAATCTCTCCCTTTTTCTTTTCTCAGTGGTAGTGGCGACCACATGATCTCTATCTCATCTCTCTTCCTCTTTCCTTTCTAAGTTGGTCAGGAGCCACAGGCACAGGACAGAAGGGCAAGAGAGAGAGATAGCCCTAACCTCTGTCCTGCCCTTTCTCTCCCTCTCCCTTCCACCCACTCTCTCGCTCTCCCTCCCTCCGTTCTTCCCTCTCTGATCCCCCTCTCATTCTCTTTCATCTATTATCTATCCATCTAACCATCCATTTATTTAATTGTACATATGGGGTTCTTTAAAGGATTTTCTCTCTCTCTCTCTCTCTCTCTCTCTCTCTCTCTCTCTCTCTCTCTCTCTCTCTCTCTCTCTCTCAACCTTGAATGGGCTCAGTAAATATGTTCCTATTCTAGTATACCATAAACCTCATCTATCTTTCTAACATGCATGTTGAAATACCATTACCAATACTGAGGTGTTACACACTAAACTCTCCCCCACCTCTTTGTGTGCCGGGGGCTTTATTCTAATGCCAGTGAGGAGGGAGGATAGAGATATTAATACACTCCCATGAGGAACGCCAGAGTGAGTCACTCCTTCAATTAAAAGGGATACAAAACAAACTGAGGAGGACACAAAGGTAGGCTGGGGGTCCTGGGGGACTAGGAGCCCGCCTCTATGCCTGTTTACAACAGAGAAGAGGAAGAGAGCTGGGAGAGGAAGAGAGGGACAGGACAGCTAGGTGACTCTAATTAGTACCACAGGCCTGAAAAAGAGGTGTAGGAAAAGAGGTCTCAGTAACTGACCTTTTCATTTTAGCCAACACTGTATAATTACTAGTGCCAAGGTAAACAGTATGAATACTGACCTGAAACAGAATACTGTATAAATACACTAGTGCCAAGGTAAACAGTATGAATACTGACCTGAAACGGAATACTGTATAAATACACTAGTGCCAAGGTAAACAGTATGAATACTGACCTGAAACAGAACACTGTATAAATACACTACTGCCAAGGTAAACAGTATGAATACTGACCTGAAACAGAATACTGTATAAATACACTACTGCCAAGGTAAACAGTATGAATACTGGCCTGAAACAGAACACTGTATAATTACTACTGCCAAGGTAAACAGTATGATTACTGACCTGAAACAGAACACTGTATAAATACACTAGTGCCAAGGTAAACAGTATGAATACTGACCTGAAACAGAATACTGTATAATTACTACTGCCAAGGTAAACAGTATGAATACTGACCTGAAACAGAACACTGTATAATTACTACTGCCAAGGTAAACAGTATGATTACTGACCTGAAACAGAACACTGTATAAATACACTAGTGCCAAGGTAAACAGTCTGATTACTGACCTGAAACAGAACACTGTATAATTACTACTGCCAAGGTAAACAGTATGATTACTGACCTGAAACAGAACACTGTATAAATACACTAGTGCCAAGGTAAACAGTCTGATTACTGACCTGAAACAGAACACTGTATAAATACACTACTGCCAAGGTAAACAGTATGAATACTGACCTGAAACAGAACACTGTATAATTACTACTGCCAAGGTAAACAATATGAATACTGACCTGAAACATAATACTGTATAAATACACTAGTGCCAAGGTAAACAGTCTGATTACTGACCTGAAACAGAACACTGTATAATTACTACTGCCAAGGTAAACAGTATGAATACTGACCTGAAACAGAATACTGTATAAATACATTAGTGCCAAGGTAAACAGTCTGATTACTGACCTGGAGCAGAACACTGTATAATTACTACTGCCAAGGTAAACAGTATGAATACTGACCTGAAACAGAACACTGTATAATTATTACTGCCAAGGTAAACAGTATGAATAATGACCTGGAGCAGAACACTGTATAATTACTACTGCCAAGGTAAACAGTATGAATACTGACCTGAAACAGAATACTGTATAATTACTAGTGCCAAGGTAAACAGTATGAATACTGACCTGAAACAGAACACTGTATAAATACACTAATGCCAAGGTTAACAGTATGAATACTGACCTGAAACAGAACACTGTATAATTACTAGTGCCAAGGTAAACAGTATGAATACTGCCCTGAAACAGAACACTGTATAATTACTACTACCAAGGTAAACAGTCTGATTACTGACCTGAAACAGAACACTGTATAATTACTACTACCAAGGTAAACAGTCTGATTACTGACCTGAAACAGAACACTGTATAATTACTACTGCCAAGGTAAACAGTATGAATACTGACCTGAAACAGAACACTGTATAATTACCACTGCCAAGGTAAACAGTATGAATACTGACCTGAAACAGAACGCTGTATAATTACTAGAGCCAAGGTAAACACTATGAATAGTGACCTGAAACAGAAAAGTGATTGTCCTAACTACCTCCAGGGGATGTGACAGGGACAGACTTTTCTACCTGAGTGTGTGTGTGTGTGTGTGTGTGTGTGTGTGTGTGTGTGTGTGTGTGTGTGTGTGTGTGTGTGTGTGTGTGTGTGTGTGTGTGTGTGTGTGTGTGTGTGTGTGTGTGTGTGTGTGTGTGTGTGTGTGTTTAGATGGATATTAATCATCTCTCTCTGGTCATTGTGTTTGAGGTGACCCTGTGCTGACTCTTCTCCTCAGTAGAAACTGGTTCTATTACATCCTAATACCATGCTTCACTGCACCACTCCACACACACCCTCTAAGCAACCATATCACACACACACCCCTCCCTCACACACACCCTTTAAACACCCCAACCAGCAGACCCCACCACCCCACAACCCACACCCGGAACACACCACACACTTCCCCAGTCATACAAACCAGCACTGAACCCCCCCAGCACCCAACAAACACCTCTCAACCACCTCAGCCCCCCACAAACACCCCACACCCCCAGCACCCCCAACAAACACCCCACACCCCTCTCAGCAATTCTTCTAGGATTACAACTATCCCACACATCACACACACCACCCTGGTACCATCCCCCTCCACCGCACGCCCCTCTCCCCTCCGACCCCTCCATCCCCTCTCCCCTCTCCCCTCTAACCGTCCATCCTTCTATCGCTCTATGCCCAGCCCCAGTATAATCAGAGTGCCGAGCTAAGCAGAGTGAAAGCTCAGGAAAGACAGAGAGGCAAGCGTCGGTCTATTCAGGCCTCAGAGGGCCGTGCCTGGGCCTAAAAGCTCAGATTACACTTCACATAATGAGAGGCCTGTATCAGCAGGCCAGCCACACCCCCAGCATTATGCTGAAGTCAAACTCCTCTGTTTTGTGGCCGCCAGGGTGACAAATGCTAGCACAGCTGCTTTGGGTGTCACCGCTAGCTAGCTAGAGACACAGAGGAGTGGAGAGAGAGCGAGAGAGAGGCAGGAAGGGGAGTGAGAGAATGGGTGGCGCTGTGATGTGATGTGGGAGGGGTGACGAGGGAGGGGCTGTCTTTTTAGAGGAGAAGGAACAGGGGAGGGGCTGTGTGTAGGGCAGGAAGATGTGTATGTGTTGGGGGGCGGGAGTGTGTGTGGAGAGAGAGAGGCAGATTAGTTTTATGTTGATGTAGGGGGATAAGGACTGTGATGCGAGCGTCAGAGGATAGCGAGAGAGTGAGGGGGCGATATTTGGCAGTTCATGTTGCTCGTGAGTCAGCTAAAATGCTTACACTGAGCACAGCATGTTATTCTAGAGAAGGGAGGGAGGGAGGGAGGGAGGGAGGGAGGGAGGGAGGGAGGGAGGGAAAAGCAGGTGTGAGATGAATGTGCTAGCAGGTGCTAGTGTTACTCTGTCTCTCTCACTCTCTCTGTCTCTCTGCCACCCAACTGTCTTGGCATAGGTGGCACATGGCATTGTCTGGCTGTTACATACAGGGGGTACTAGGTGACAGTGGCAGTGTGTTCAAACAGACCTGCTCATATACACATGCCAGATACTTTTCAAAACTTGAGGTAGATATAATACCATGTCCCCCTGTACCTAAAATGCATGCAGGTTGTTAAAATCAAGGAAGCATGGAATCGAAAAGAATCCAATAGGTTTGTTATTAACCAGCTATATGGTTTAAAGCATGCATCAATGTTACGCTTGTCATACTGCACACCATGTGAAATGACTTGAATCCTTCCTTTACCATCACACTGTATTAGTATAGGCCTGCATGGCCATTTTAGTATTCCAGTCCTGACTTGGCCTGACATTAGTCTCTCTCTGGGGCCATTGGCCATGTCATGTCTCTAATCCTCAACCTGTAGACTCACAGTGACTGTGGGATGGTTGTGTGATCATCACATCTCTCTTGTCTGGCTGGCTCGTCTATCTAGCTCCAGTCACTGGGAAGGCTGATTCATAACTCACATGATGACACGCACACGAGCATGCATACACGCAGGCACAAACACACACACACACACACACACACACGATCATGCATACACGCAGGCACAAACACACACACACACACACACGAGCATGCATACACGCAGGCACAAACACACACACACACACGAGCATGCATACACGCAGGCACACACACACACACACACACGAGCATGCATACACACAGGCACACACACACACACGAGCATGCATACACACAGGCACAAACACACACACACACGAGCATGCATACACGCAGGCACAAACACACACACACACACGAGCATGCATACACGCAGGCACAAACACACACACACACACGAGCATGCATACACACAGGCATACACACACACACGAGCATGCATACACGCAGGCACAAACACACACACACACACGAGCATGCATACACACAGGCACACACACACACACGAGCATGCATACACGCAGGCACAAACACACACACACACACGACCATGCATACACGCAGGCACAAACACACACACACACACGAGCATGCATACACACAGGCACACACACACACACACACGAGCATGCATATACGCAGGCACAAACACACACACAGGAGCATGCATACACGCAGGCACAAACACACACACACACACGAGCATGCATACACGCAGGCACAAACACACACACACACACACACGAGCATGCATACACGCAGGCACAAACACACACACACACACGAGCATGCATACACGCAGGCACACACACACACACACACACGAGCATGCATACACACAGGCACACACATACACACGAGCATGCATACACACAGGCACAAACACACACACACACGAGCATGCATACACGCAGGCACAAACACACACACACACACGAGCATGCATACACGCAGGCACAAACACACACACACACACGAGCATGCATACACACAGGCATACACACACACACGAGCATGCATACACGCAGGCACAAACACACACACACACACGAGCATGCATACACACAGGCACACACACACACACGAGCATGCATACACGCAGGCACAAACACACACACACACACGAGCATGCATACACGCAGGCACACACACACACACGAGCATGCATACACGCAGGCACAAACACACACACACACACGAGCATGCATACACGCAGGCACAAACACACACACACACACGAGCATGCATACACACAGGCATACACACACACACGAGCATGCATACACGCAGGCACAAACACACACACACACACGAGCATGCATACACACAGGCACACACACACACACGAGCATGCATACACGCAGGCACAAACACACACACACACACGAGCATGCATACACACAGGCACACACACACACACGAGCATGCATACACGCAGGCACAAACACACACACAGGAGCATGCATACACGCAGGCACAAACACACACACACACGAGCATGCATACACACAGGCACAAACACACACACACACG
>NC_074666.1:70603612-70673612 GCF_029448725.1 Salvelinus fontinalis | reverse complement strand
GAATCTGGCTAAACACTTTAGTGTAATTGCGCAACGGAAGTCGTTTGAACCGCCTTTTCTTTTCCCTAACGACCACAGGCAGACAGGCAGGCAGCTCTCCTCAATGTCACTGGCTGTTGGAGCTGAATTCTGCCCATGTAGCTGTGGTTCTAATGAGAGACGAGGTCGTTGTATAAAAGGCCCGGACTGATCCACTGTGACAAGTCAATGTGTCTAACAACCTGAAACGGTTATCTAACCCGTCACTGTCAAACAGGCAGAAACTGCATGAGAATGTGTCAAATGGAACATTTTCACTCCAGTCATTGAATCTGTTAGATAGTAACTGATGTGTGTTGGTATGTTTATTAGATTCATTCATCAAGCCTCGGGCCAGGAGTTTCCTTCAGACCACATGACCTGACCAGGAAAAACTCACGTCATTCTCCGTTCTGCCTGTTTCTTCCAGATACACACATTCTGTGCAGGCCTGTGTAGATTACAAGATTCATAACATCATATTGATGTGGATCCTGAGACGTTCAACACTTCTCTAGGCACTGTAGATATTAAGATCTGATATTCTGCACACGCCTCTTCTGAGTCACTGTTTCTGGAACGCGCCCATGCACAACCTCAGGAGCCTATGGCTCCCATCTGTCACCCTTTGACCAGTGACATCACCATCCTCCCACTCTCCCAGCCTGCAGCCTGGATCCAGCAGCACATGCCTGACTGTGCTATGCTAATCACTAACCCTACGACGTGGCCAGAACACACTCTCCTCCACTCCTCCCTGACAGAAAACTCATTTTACTGCTTAGAACTGCAACTACTTACACATTGGCCTGGGAGGAATTAGTGTGGAAGGCTCGAACGGTGCAATATAATGAAATTAAATGTTATTTGTCACATGCGCCGAATACAACAGGTGTAGTAGACCTTACAGTGAAATGCTGACTTACAAGCCCTTAACCAACAATATTCCTTTTTTGTTTTTATTCTTTATAGATCACTGGCCAAGAAAGAAAAGGTGATCCGGCATTGTACTGGAAGTAATAGAGCTACTGTATGTAAAGTCAATGTGGAGGCGTTGCTTAGAAACATAGAAACTGAGTGTTGTGTACTCTGTGTATTAGCCTAGTGAGTAACATCCCAATAGGTCAATTGCCCCAGTGTCCTCATTTAAAACTCCTCAGCAGGAAAGAAAACACTTGAAGAAAACCCCCTTGTATGCATTCTGAGAGGTGTTTAGGAAGTAGCAGTGCCCCTCCACATCCTGTCCACTGAAACAGATCCCAGGTCTGTGAATGGTTAGAGCCCAGATTTATAAGGGGTGTTTGTCTAGGGGGAGAGAGCACTGACCTACAGTACACACCCTGACACGCGCGCACACACACACGCACGCACGCACACACACACACACACACACACACACACACACACACACACACACACACACACACACACACACACACACACACACACACACACACACACACACACACACACACACAAGCCCAGCCTCAAAAGAGCCATTGAGTCAAACCAGCACCTTAGCTGGGATGGTGCCTGTTTATATTATATAGCTGTAGATGGTACCTGTTTATATTATATAGCTGTAGATGGTACCTGTTTATATTATATAGCTGTAGATGGTATCTGTTTATATTATATAGCTGGGATGGTACCTGTTTATATTATATAGCTGTAGATGGTACCTGTTTATATTATATAGCTGTAGATGGTACCTGTTTATATTATATAGCTGTAGATGGTACCTGTTTATATTATATTATATTGCCTTTCTAATCGACCTGGCCCGGGTACCCTGGAAGGATATTGACCTCATCCCGTCAGTTGAGGATGCCTGGTCATTCTTTAAAAGTTACTTCCTCACCATATTAGACAAGCACGCTCCGTTCAAAAAATGCAGAACCAAGAACAGATATAGCCCTTGGTTCACTCCAGACCTGACTGCCCTCGACCAGCACAAAAACATCCTGTGGCGAACTGCAATAGCATCGAAGAGCCCCCGCGATATGCAACTGTTCAGGGAAGTCGGGAGTCAATACAGTCAGTCAGGAAAGCAAAGGCCAGCTTTTTCAAGCAGAAATTTGCATCCTGTAGCTCTAACTCCAAAAAGTTCTGGGATACTGTAAAGTCCATGGAAAACAAGAGCACCTCCTCCCAGCTGCCCACTGCACTGAGGCTAGATAACACGGTCACCACTGATAAGTCCGTGATAATCGAAAACTTCAACAAACATTTCTCAATGGCTGGCCATGCCTTCCACCTGGCGACTCCAACCTTGGCCAACAGCCCCGCCCCCCCCGCTGCTACTCGCCCAAGCCTCCCCAGCTTCTCCTTTACCCATATCCAGATAGCAGATGTTCTGAAAGAGCTGGAAAACCTGGACCCATACAAATCAGCTGGGCTTGACAATCTGGGCCCCCTATTTCTGAAACTGTCCGCTGCCATTGTCGCACCCCCTATTACCAGCCTGTTCAACCTCTCCTTCGTATCATCTGAGATCCCCAAGGATTGGAAAGCTGCCGCTGTCATCCCCCTCTTCAAAGGGGGAGACACCCTGGACCCAAACTGTTACAGACCTATATCCATCCTGCCCTGCCTAGCTAAGGTCTTCGAAAGCCAAGCCAACAAACAGATCACTGACCATCTCGAATCCCACCGTACCTTCTCCGCTGTGCAATCCGGTTTCCGAGCCGGTCACGGGTGCACCTCAGCCACGCTCAAGGTACTAAACGATATCATAACCGCCATCGATAAAAGACATTACTGTACAGCCGTCTTCATCGACCTGGCCAAGGCTTTCGACTCTGTCAATCACCATATTCTTATCGGCAGACTCAATAGCCTCGGTTTTTCTAATGACTGCCTTGCCTGGTTCACCAACTACTTTGCAGACAGAGTTCAGTGTGTCAAATCGGAGGGCATGTTGTCCGGTCCTCTGGCAGTCTCTATGGGGGTACCACAGGGTTCAATTCTCGGGCCGACTCTTTTCTCTGTATACATCAATGATGTTGCTCTTGCTGCGGGCGATTCCCTGATCCACCTCTACGCAGACGACACCATTCTGTATACTTCCGGCCCTTCCCTGGACACTGTGCTCTCTAACCTCCAAACGAGCTTCAATGCCATACAACACTCCTTCCGTGGCCTCCAACTGCTCTTAAACGCTAGTAAAACCAAATGCATGCTTTTCAACCGTTCGCTGCCTGCACCCGCACGCCCGACCAGCATCACCACCCTGGACGGTTCCGACCTAGAATATGTGGACATCTATAAGTACCTAGGTGTCTGGCTAGACTGCAAACTCTCCTTCCAGACTCATATCAAACATCTCCAATCCAAAATCAAATCTAGAGTCGGCTTTCTATTCCGGAACAAAGCCTCCTTCACTCACGCCGCCAAACTTACCCTAGTAAAACTGACTATCCTACCGATCCTCGACTTCGGAGATGTCATCTACAAAATAGCTTCCAATACTCTACTCAGCAAACTGGATGCAGTTTATCACAGTGCCATCCGTTTTGTTACTAAAGCACCTTATACGACCCACCACTGCGACCTGTATGCCCTAGTCGGCTGGCTCTCGCTACATGTTCGTCGTCAGACCCACTGGCTCCAGGTCATCTACAAGGCTATGCTAGGCAAAGTGCCGCATTATCTCAGTTCACTGGTCACGATGGCTACACCCACCCGTAGCACGCGCTCCAGCAGGTGTATCTCACTGATCATCCCTAAAGCCAAAACCTCATTTGGACGCCTTTCCTTCCAGTTCTCTGCTGCCTGCGACTGGAACGAATTGCAAAAATCTCTGAAGTTGGAGACTTTTATCTCCCTCAACAACTTTAAAAATCTGCTATCCGAGCAGCTAACCGATCGCTGCAGCTGTACATAGTCCATCTGTAAACTACCCACCCAATTTACCTACCTCACCCCCATACTGCTTTTATTTATTTACTTTTCTGCTCTTTTGCACACCAGTATCTCTTCTTGCACATGATCGTCTGATGATTTATCACTCCAGTGTTAATCTGCTAAATTGTAATTATTCGATTTATTGCCTACCTCATGCCTTTTGCACACATTGTATATAGATTCTCTTTTTTCTACCATGTTATTGACTTGTCTATTGTTTACTCCATGTGTAACTCTGTGTTGTTGTCTGTTCACACTGCTATGCTTTATCTTGGCCAGGTCGCAGTTGCAAATGAGAACTTGTTCTCAACTAGCCTACCTGGTTAAATAAAGGTGAAATAAAAAAAATAAAAAAATAAATAAAATATAGCTGTAGATGGTACCTGTTTATATTATATAGCTGGGATGGTACCTGTTTATATTATATAGCTGTAGATGGTACCTGTTTATATGATATAGCTGTAGATGGTACCTGTTTATATTATATAGCTGTAGATGGTACCTGTTTATATTATATAGCTGTAGATGGTACCTGTTTATATTATATAGCTGTAGATGGTACCTGTTTATATTATATAGCTGTAGATGCAGCTCCTATTTCCTCCCGCTGGCTTGCTGCTGCTGAACCCTGTAGCACTTAGTTACATAGATGACATATAGGACCAGACAGACAGGACGTTTTCCCCATCTGCTCACAAGGTCCTAATTATCTTCTACACCTATAGAAAACACGCATGCTCTTACTTTGTTTAAGGCATGAAGTCACACAGTATAATGCCACACTTAGTTTAGAGTGCCTCGCTTTCTCAGTCTTACTGAGTAACTATTGACTTGGATGAACCATGTTGTATGTTTAATGTGAGCAGAGCTGGGATACTTGGAGCAGCCTAAGGGCAAAGCATTGAGCTAATTATAGTGAGTCGGAGAGTAGTGAACCTTTATTATTTATCCTCCATTAGATATAAAACTATAAGGAGAGAGTGTGCATGAGAGTGTGCAAGTCCTTATTGATAAGCCTAATTCATCTTAATTTGATCTAAATTTGATCACTCTTTTTTTGCTGAGAATTTTCCTGCCCCGCATGAAATGCAGTTGAGCGTTGTGATTTACATAAATTCACTGAAAACCTGCAGGAACACACAGTGATATCAACACTTTTCATGTACATGCTGTCAAATCAAAGGCACTCCTTCGATATAATGTTGTTTTTGACGAAATTGGAAACGTGTCAGTTTGTCACTTTTACGAGGTTGGAGTAATGACAAGTTCAGCTACTTAAGACGTTGGCTCCAATCTAGGTTGTGCCCTTAGAAATCAAGAAGTTATCAACTTAGGAAAATGTTTTATTGACTTCGCAAACCCCAAACCCCGGTCTGGTCTGCCGAGCTAGTTTTTTCGCAAGTGTTCCCGGAAGTCTTGCGATGTTGGACCTCTGGGTTTAGGTACTCTATGGTGCTGCCCAGTGGCGCAGCGTTTTAAGGCTCTGTATCTCAGTGCTAGAGGCGTCACTACAGACACCCTGGTTTGAATCCAGGCTGTATCACAACCGTCCGTGATTGGGAGTCCCATAAGGCTGCGCACAATTGGCCCAGCGTCATCCAGGTTTGGCCGGTGTTCTTATTGTAAATAAGAATTTGTTCTTAACTGACTTGCTTAGTTACATTTTTAGTTTATTGTTTTAAATACCCTTCAACCAAACTAACAACCATTTCTGCAGTAAAATGTTTTTAAAATAAAACACAAAACTCTCTTCACTGTGCTGATACAGTGTGATTGCTTCCTAGAGAAATGAAGTCATGAAGCAGTGAAGATGAAGACGAAGATGAAGGACAAAACAACCTCATCAGTAGCCTTACTCTGTGGTAACATGACGGCTGTGTATTTAAAGTGTGTACTCAGCAATCTGCCTTGTTGCATGAATTGGCGATGTCAATCTGCCTCCATGAACTGCCCTAGCATTAACACAGGTGTCAGAGGCTGGAACAAATGGCTGCTGACTTAATGTGCTGGATTGAGAACACAGAACAGAGGACTCGTGATCTGAAGGACATTCTGTAGCCCACAAATGTAGCATGTAGAGACTACAAATGCAACAGTGTCACAACCTGAACACATCGACAACAGTCTACCTCAAATCATCATTACCTATACCCAAGGGGAACAACTACTTCAATGTCTCAGAGTTAGTGACGTCACAGGTTGAAACACTACTAGTGCGCACCGCTAACTAGTTAGCCATTTCACATCAGTTACGCTCACCCCCTTTGCCCTCCTCCTTCTCCGCAGCAACTCCAGCAGCTGGGTAGAGCCCAACTGAGTGATTCCAGTCAACAATGTCAATGTAATGTAACACTATCTCACCCCACTCCAACCTGTGCTTGAACCAGGGACCCTCTGCACACATAAACAACTGCCTCCCATGAAGCATCGTTACCTATCGCTCCACAAAAGCCATGCCGCCCTTGCAGAGCAAGGGAAACAACTACTTTAAGGTCTCAGAGAGAGAGTGACATCACCGATTGATGTCGGTTGATGATTGATTGAAACGCTATTAGCACACACCGCTAACTAGCTAGCCATTTCACACCAGTTACATACAGATCAAAAATGTATAGAGGAGGTTAGCGTGAAATGAGACCAGCACGACCAGTCACACAGCTAGTTTCATCTAAGGACTTTGGGAGTGATAAGTTAATTAGGTAGAAGGCTGTGTGTTGTTGTGATTTTGGATTGCCAGATAACTAGCAACAATGACAAGAAACTGCCGTATCGGGAATCTTAAGTGTCTCTTTTCAGCTAGTTTTATCTTGTCCTTGATACCATGTCTTGTTTTGAGGTGTTTTGACGGATGTCACGTCTATGCTGACATAGCAAAAAATCTGCTAGCTAGTTAATCATCAAATGTAACAATGTATTTGAGAGACAACAAGTTTGCATTGTGTAACTTTATTTATATCTTCAATAAACATTGGAGATTAAATATAGCTTATAATTTGGTCAACAATCGAAGCCAACCCTGACTGTTATGCCCTATAGTTGAGCACACGTCTGTTATGCCCTATAGTTGAGCACACGTCTGTTATGCCCTATAGTTGAGCACAAGTCTGTTTTGCCCTATAGTTGAGCACACGTCTGTTTTGCCCTATAGTTGAGCACACGTCGGTTTTGCCCTATAGTTGAGCACACGTCTGTTATGCCCTATAGTTGAGCACACGTCTGTTTTGCCCTATAGTTGAGCACACGTCTGTTTTGCCCTATAGTTGAGCACACGTCTGTTATGCCCTATAGTTGAGCACACGTCTGTTTTGCCCTATAGTTGAGCACACGTCTGTTATGCCCTATAGTTGAGCACACGTCTGTTTTGCCCTATAGTTGAGCACACGTCTATTATGCCCTATAGTTGAGCACACGTCTGTTTTGCCCTATAGTTGAGCACACGGCGGTTTTGCCCTATAGTTGAGCACACGGCGGTTTTGCCCTATAGTTGAGCACACGGCGGTTTTGCCCTATAGTTGAGCACACGTCGGTTTTGCCCTATAGTTGAGCACACGTCGGTTTTGCCCTATAGTTGAGCACACGTCGATTTTGCCCTATAGTTGAGCACACGTCGGTTTTGCCCTATAGTTGAGCACACGTCGGTTTTGCCCTATAGTTGAGCACACGTCGGTTTTGCCCTATAGTTGAGCACACGTCGGTTTTGTTGCTAAACAACTAACCCATCTATAGAACCATGTTTGACACACACAAACCACACACACATTTCAGATTGTCTGTTATTTTGTTGACAACCCATTCGGACTCCAGCCCAGTTCCTCACAGCAGTAACAAAGGTTGGAGAGTGTTAATGTAAATGTTTCACTCACTCTGCCAGGTTAACTGCCAAGTTTAAAGAAATGCAATGTTGACTCTGACTACTGCAGAAGTCTCTATCTCTATCTCTCTCTTTCTCTCACTCACTGTCTCCATCCCTCCCGTCTGACGTTTTCAGATGTCTGTCCCCCATGTACTGGATTTGCAGAAATATGAACTTTCATTGTCTCTCTCCGACGCTTTGCAGTGTCAACACCGTTTACACAAAACACCCATTGCTGGTTTGTAACTCTGCCACTCTGTATAACATTCCATCAAATAATACTTCAGAATTCCTTTCAATTTTCACAGCTCTGCTGCAAACTAATATCCAAGGCATTCTCAATGCCTTTATAAGTTTCAAGGGAAAGCAAAGTATTTGAAAAGGAGAAAAAAGTTCAGTCTGGTTACCAAGCCATAACATTCAACATGCAGCGATGAGTCACTCATCAAGATAGGGCCAGAGTGAATACTACACAGGCTGACAGCCACGCAAGCCCAAGGCTGCTCCAACTACCCACCTGAGCACTATTGAGCAATAGGAGACCATCTATGCCTGTTGCTGGGTAAAAACTCTCCTCCACCCCTTGATCTGATTGGTCAGCACAGTCTTGGTGGCCCCTCCCTTTGGAACTCTTGTGTCTCTGCTGAGGAGAGCAGTTTGAGTGAGTGAGTGACTAGGTAGGTAGGTAGAAATGTCTTCCCCCAAGCACTGATCTAGGGTCAGATGTTATGTAATCGCTGTAATGGTTAAGTTTAGGATTTGGTCGTAAGCTATTCTGATTCCAGATCGGTGGTTGGAAACAACTTCAACCGACTTCCAACTTGTGACTGACTTAACGGATTAAATTAGTGACGAGACTTCATTTGTATTGCTATCCCTGTTTTCTGGTTCCGGTGGCTGTGACGCTGAGGGCAGACAAAGTGACATATACTGTGCTGTTAGAGTAGGCAGGGGGTCTAGACTGTGACACACATGGCTAATTGGCACTTGACATTAAGAGGAGAGAGCACAGTGACTTGAGTTGAGTTGCATATAATCAACCATGACCTCTCTCTCTCTTGCTTCCGGTCACTTGCACTCTTCTAACTCTCTCTCATGTCAACAAAACCTCATCTCACACACACACACACACACACACACACACACACACACACACACACACACACACACACACACACACACACACACACACACACACACACACACACACACACACACACACACACACACACACTCCTAGTCAGATAGAGGAAATATGGGATCAGTGGGCTTAGCGTGCCTGCTCCATCCATCATCAGTTAACGTTGTTGTTTTGTCAAAGGCAAATCCTTTCCCCGTTTCCATATTCTTAACATCCAGTCGTAATGCCCCAGTGGCACCTAAAACAGGCTGCTGTTGATTCATACTGACGATAATCATGTTACATCATAAATGCATGCAGGGCGGATCATATTCATTTTCCAGTTTTATCGTCTTGTTCCAAATAGACAAATAATTGAACAGTAAAGCTTTAAAGGGACAGGAACATAATGTCTAGTTGTCCTCAGCAGATAACTTGTAAAACACATCATGTTTTTTATACCTGTTTGGGTTGCTTTATAGGAAAATCTCACCTTTCTGATGAGAAGGCTGAGGTTTGTTAGCACTATGACTGATTGGTGTGAGTATGATTGGTTGGTGTGAGTATGATTGGTTGGTGTGAGTATGACTGATTGGTGTGAGTATGATTGGTTGGTGTGAGTATGATTGGTTGGTGTGAGTATGATTGGTTAATGTGAGTATGACTGATTGGTGTGAATATGATTGGTTGGTGTGAGTATGATTGGTTGGTGTGAGTATGACTGATTGGTGTGAGTATGATTGGTTGGTGTGAGTATGATTGGTTGGTGTGAGTATGATTGGTTAATGTGAGTATGACTGATTGGTGTGAATATGATTGGTTGGTGTGAGTATGATTGGTTGGTGTGAGTATGATTGGTTGGTGTGAATATGATTAGTTGGTGTGAGTATGACTGATTGGTGTGAGTATGATTGGTTGGTGTGAGTATGACTGATTGGTGTGAGTATGATTGGTTGGTGTGAGTATGATTGGTTGGTGTGAGTATGATTGGTTGATGTGAGTATGATTGGTTGCCAGAGCTCAAATCAATGACGGTCGCAAATGTCAAGCTTGATTTTCTCCTGATCTCCTCTATTTCTGGTATGGCGTATCTGAGGTGGGAGGATGGGAACAAGTCTAAACAAATATGAACAAATCTCAGGATGAGTGAAGGACACTTTTTCATAACAGGCTAATGGTATAATTTCCCAGTATCCAGAAATATGACTGAGTACCCAACAACATATTCATTTTCATAAATCATGGTTTGTATTCCAGTCATTTATCTGACTGTGGTTTTTTAAGTGTTATCCACTCTGGAACCCATTGAAAGACGTAAATATTCTGGTGAGCCACACTACAAACAAAACTAGTGTTTCTAGCCACAATCCAGTTTTGAGATGCTACTGGTCCCAAACCCACCATTTGGGAAAGAACGTATCGATCATAATGAAGGATCAGTGTGAACATCAGATTCCATATTGTGCGTCCCTTTCTGGAGAAATGGATAGATGAATATAAACAACATGTGGCCACATTCAGAGCTAATCATGTATGCACACTCTGTCCTTACAGTGTTTGATTGTGACTAGTTGCAAAGCCCAGTAGCTCTCAGCACAAGGCGGTGTCACGCCCTGACCTAGTTATCTATGTTTTCTGTATTATTTTGGTCAGGTCAGGGTGTGACGAGGGTGGGTACGCTTGTTTGTCTTGTCTAGGGTTTTTGTATGTCATGGGGTGTTTGTTAGTCTATGTAATTGTAGGTCTATGGTGACCTGAATTGGTTCCCAATCAGAGGCAGCTGTTTTTTGTTGTCTCTGATTGGGGATCCTATTTAGGTTGCCATTTTCCATTTTGGTTTCGTGGGTTCTTGTCTATGTGTAGTTGCCTGTCAGCACTCGTATTATATAGTGTCACGGTTGTTTTTGTTCAGTGTTCTTCCTTTATTAAAGGAAGAATGTATTCATATCACGCTGCGCCTTGGTCTCCTCAATATGACGAACGTGATAGGTGGGCCCGTATTTGCCTGAGTTGTAAAACCTCAACGAATCAGGAAATCAAACAGTAATGAAAGCAGGATCTGTGGGGATAAAGAGAGGCTTTTTGGTGTAAATAATGTCAGAGGAGACATGGAACTCCATGTGGGGAAGATAGAAAGGTGTTGATTAACCCTCATGGAAGCCGCATATGCACACTATATTCAAATGGAATGCTAATACAGATGTGGAACAAATCCTACCTTCAAATACATGCACGATTTGCACGCACAGTAACTTTGAAGCAAGTCATGCTTTGACGTCAATGCACTTTTTACTGTTAGTTGTCTAGTGGCTATTTCCTTTAGAATACCTCCTAACTGGTTAATAATTAGCGCTTATCAGCTGGTGTATTTTTGCATCATTGTTTATTCCGAGTTCTGCACTCGTGGTCTGCTAAATGGGTAGATGTAGTGTAAGTTGTTCCCTGCTGATGCATATTGTATCTCCCAGGCAGCAGATGGGCTGAGCTCCAAAGGGCACTGCATCACTTGGCCTGGTACACAACACAGTTCTCCTCCTGGGCCAACAGAGAGAGTGAGAGAGAGAGAAGGAGAGAGAGCAAGAGAGAGAGAGGAAGGGATGTCCTGCCAAAAATGTTGGAAAGTACAAAAAGAGGAGGAGCCCTATCAGCAGGTCATACACGATTGGTGGCCTCTGCACACGCTCAGATCCCACCCACCGACCCAGCCAACAATCCACCTTTGATTCCCATGCTACAGAGCATTGCACGTCAATAACTAACTCACCACGTACATGACCTTTCACCTTCCATTCACTTTGTTTGGCCAAAGAGGGTGGTGATGAATTGTAAACTTTAGACATTAGTAAAGTAGAACAAACCAGCTCATGTGACAAAAGGGATTAATACTGACAGTGAGTTCTAACAGTGGGTTGCATTACTTTGAGTAGTATTCAGTATATGGGCTTTGCCTGTGCTGTGTGTAAAGGGTAGACGATAGTAGGAACTATCAGCGTGGCTATTTGATGTCCCTACTGCGATAACAGCTGATCTCAAACAAAGGGCATTTGGTTATAACAACAGAGAGTTAAGGAAGGAGGAGAGAGAAGGTCTCATCGAAGGTTCCTCCACTAATTCATCTTTCATTTAGTTGACATGGACAATGAACAATAATCAACATTTGAGAGGTCATCAGTATTCCAAAGGCTAAATCATAACAAATAAACCATCAACAATGTTAGTTGAGAACACATTAAAAACTAATAAAACAACACAAGAATTTCATCATCAATATCATTACCCTGGGAATCACAGAATTCTGCCTGGTGTCCTTTGTCAGTCTCAGCTGTGAAGACAGCAGTGACCGCTCAGATCACCAGACGAAGGTCAGAGACCTGGAACATTCAACCTTATTTTCCTGCATGGCAGTTCTCTAAAGGTCAGTGCTATCTTATCACAGGCCAGCCCAATCTCCGCTCTCTCCCGTGGGCTGACTGGAGGACCAGCCAGTGGCAACCCTCCTCTCCCTCCACCCCTGCTCCCCTCCATCCCACTCCCACCTGGCATCGCACGACGGGTGCCCTCCCCTCCTCCTGCTCTCGTTCTCAGGCCGAGAAGAGATAGCAATCATGGAAAAAACAGGGGGAGGAAAAAGGAAAAATAAACACGGTCACTCTGGCCCGAAGAAGTGAGGACCAGGAAAGCAGGCGAGCGGCCCGGGGAATAGTATATGTTATTAGCTCTACAGGGAAAAGGCCGAGCTGAACAAAATGTGATGCTGACCATTCAGATAACCGTACATCAGCAACCATTAACAGATGGAGGTTATTTTCTCCCTTTCTCTCTGTCTCTTTCTGAAAGAAAAACACTTGTTTGGCAGCTCGGGTTCATTTAAAGGTCCCGTTTAAAGGTTATACGCTCTCATTTGTATTTCAACAACGTCTTGCTCCCCACACCCAATGAGATGGAGTTGAATCCTAGTCAGTCAATATCATTGCCGCGCTCCTCTCGCCTCAATACATGAGAAATGACAAAGAAACATACTGCAGGAGCCAATCAGAGACCAACAGCCTATTGATTGGGCTATAGCTTGACGGCAAACAATCACTTTCATAATTCAATCTAGGAAAGTGGTTGGTGGTTCTGATAATCATACACTGAGTGTACAAAATATTAGGAACACCTTCCTAATGTTGAGTTGCACCCCCGTTTTTCCCCCAGAACATGTTGACTCCAATGCCTCCCACAGTTGTTGGTTGATGTCCTTTGGGTGGTGGATCATTCTTGATACACACAGGAAACTGTTGAGCGTGAAAAGCGTTGCAATTCTTGACATAAACCGATATGCCTGGCACCTACTACCATACCCTGTTCAAAGGCACTTAAATCTTTTGTCTTGCCCATTCACCCTCTGAATGGCACACCTACACAATCCGTGTCTAAATTGTCTCAAGGATTAAAAATCCTTCTTTAACCTGTCTCCTACCCTTCATCTACACTGATTGAAGTGGATTCTACAAGTGACATCAATAAGTTATCATAGCTTTCACCTGGATCAGGAGGCTAAAGAAATTTGGCTTAAAACCTAAAACCCTCACAAACTTTTACAGATGCACAATTGTGAGCATCCTGTCGGGCTGTATCACTGCCTGGTACGGCAACTGCACCACCCACAACCGCAAAGCTCTCCAGAGGGTGGTACGGTCTGCCCAACGCATTACCGGGGGCAAACGTCCCGCCCTCCTGGACACCTACAGCACCCAATGCCATAAGAAGACCAAAAGGTTCCTCAAGGACATCAACCACCCGAGCCACTGCCTGTTCTCCCCGCTAGCATCCAGAAGGCGAGGTCAGTACAGGTGCATCAAAGCAGGGACCGAGAGACTGAAAAACAGCTTCTATCTCAAGGCCATCAGACTGCTAAACAGCCATCACTAGCACATCAGAGGCGGCTGCCTATAGACATATATTAGGAATCACTGGCCACTTTTAGAAATGGATCTCTAGCCACTGTAATAATGTTCCATATGTAGCCTTACTCAGCTCATATGTATAAACTGCACTCCACACTATTCTACAGTATCTTAGTCACTTTTAAATTGTGTTTAATTTCGGAATTTCGACTTCCGGGTTGGAGCGAGTAGTCGCATTTCGCTTCGCTCCACAGGTAGTATTACATTTCATTTCATTTGATTTTATTACAGTACAACGGTTTGATTTGTTTGATCTTAGCACTTTTTTCTTAGCTAGCTACATAGCCGTCTTTGTATCAAAGATAATTGTGTAGTTTAGATTATTATCGAATTATCGAATCTTCTAACGTTGTCAACACTGCCAGCTAGCCAGCTAGCCAACTTCTACCGAAACATTACAACGGAACGATTTGATTAGTGTAGTGTTAGTTAGCTACATAGTTGTCTTTGCTGTCTTTGTATCTAAGATAATTGTGTAGTTTAGAGTAATTATCTAGCTAGTTATCGAGGTTACCTAGCCAGTTATCGAGGCTACCTAGCCAGCAACACTTTCAAACAAAGTCAACAACGCAGCCACTGCTAGCTAGCCTACTTCACCAGCCAGCAGTACTGTATCATTTTAATCATTTTAGTCAATAAGATTTTTGCAAGGTAAGCTTAACTTTCTGAACATTCGAGACGTGTAGTCCACTTGTCACTCCAATCTCCTTTGCATTAGCGTAGCCTCTTCTGTAGCCTGTCAACTATATGTCTGTCTATCCCTGTTCTCTCCTCTCTGTACAGACCATACAGACGCTTCACACCGCGTGGCCGCTGCCACGCTGACCTGGTGGTCCCAGCGCGCACGACCCACGTGGAGTTCCAGGTCTCCGGCAGCCTCTGGAACTGCTGATCTGCGGCCAACAAGGCAGAGTTCATCTCAGCCTATGCTTCCCTCCAGTTCCTCGACTTCTTGGCACTGACGGAAACATGGATTACCACAGATAACACTGCTACTCCTACTGCTCTCTCCTCGTCTGCCCACGTGTTCTCGCACACCCCGAGAGCTTCTGGTCAGCGGGGTGGTGGAACTGGGATCCTCATCTCTCCCAAGTGGACATTCTCTCTTTCTCCCCTGACCCATCTGTCTATCGCCTCCTTTGAATTCCATGCTGTCACAGTTACCAGCCCTTTCAAGCTTAACATCCTTATCATTTATTGCCCTCCAGGTTCCCTTGGAGAGTTCATCAATGAGCTTGACGCCTTGATAAGTTCCTTTCCTGAGGATGGCTCACCTCTCACAGTTCTGGGTGACTTTAACCTCCCCACGTCTACCTTTGACTCATTCCTCTCTGCCTCCTTCTTTCCACTCCTCTCCTCTTTTGACCTCACCCTCTCACCTTCCCCCCCCTACTCACAAGGCAGGCAATACGCTTGACCTCATCTTTACTAGATGCTGTTCTTCCACTAATCTCATTGCAACTCCCCTCCAAGTCTCCGACCACTACCTTGTATCCTTTTCCCTCTCGCTCTCATCCAACACTTCCCACTCTGCCCCTACTCGGATGGTATCGCGCCGTCCCAACCTTCGCTCTCTCTCCCCCGCTACTCTCTCCTCTTCCATCCTATTATCTCTTCCCTCTGCTCAAACCTTCTCCAACCTATCTCCTGATTCTGCCTCCTCAACACTCCTCTCCTCCCTTTCTGCATCCTTTGACTCTCTATGTCCCCTATCCTCCAGGCCGGCTCGGTCCTCCCCTCCTGCTCCGTGGATCGACGACTCATTGCGAGCTCACAGAACAGGGCTCCGGGCAGCCGAGCGGAAATGGAGGAGAACTCGCCTCCCTGCGGACCTGGCATCCTTTCACTCCCTCCTCTCTACAGTTTCCTCTTCTGTCTCTGCTGCTAAAGCCACTTTCTACCACTCTAAATTCCAAGCATCTGCCTCCAACCCTAGGAAGCTCTTTGCCACCTTCTCCTCCCTCCTGAATCCTCCTCCCCCTCCCCCCCCCCTCTTCCCTCTCTGCGGATGACTTTGTCAACCATTTTGAAAAGAAGGTCGACGACATCTGATCCTCGTTTGCTAAGTCAAACGACACCGCTGGTTCTGCTCACACTGCCCTACCCTGTGCTTTGACCTCTTTCTCCCCTCTCTCCCCAGATGAAATCTCGCGTCTTGTGACGGCCGGCCGCCCAACAACCTGCCCGCTTGACCCTATCCCCTCCTTTCTTCTCCAGACCATTTCCGGAGACCTTCCCCCTTACCTCACCTCGCTCATCAACTCATCCTTGACCGCTGGCTACGTCCCTTCCATCTTCAAGAGAGCGAGAGTTGCACCCCTTCTGAAAAAACCTACACTCGATCCCTCCGATGTCAACAACTACAGACCAGTATCCTTTCTTTCTTTTCTCTCCAAAACTCTTGAACGTGCCATCCTTGGCCAGCTCTCCTGCTATCTCTCTCAGAATTACCTTCTTGATCCAAATCAGTCAGGTTTCAAGACTAGTCATTCAACTGAGACTGCTCTTCTCTGTGTCACGGAGGCGCTCCGCACTGCTAAGCTAACTCTCTCTCCTCTGCTCTCATCCTTCTAGACCTATCGGCTGTCTTTGATACTGTGAACCATCAGATCCTCCTCTCCACCCTCTCCGAGTTGGGCATCTCCGGCGCGGCCCACGCTTGGATTGCGTCCTACCTGACAGGTCACTCCTACCAGGTGGCGTGGCGAGAATCTGTCTCCGCACCACGTGCTCTCACCACTGGTGTCCCCCAGGGCTCTGTTCTAGGCCCTCTCCTATTCTCGCTGTACACCAAGTCACTTGGCTCTGTCATATCCTCACATGGTCTCTCCTATCATTGCTATGCAGACGATACACAATTAATCTTCTCCTTTCCCCCTTCTGATAACCAGGTGGCGAATCGCATCTCTGCATGTCTGGCAGACATATCAGTGTGGATGACGGATCACCACCTCAAGCTGAACCTCGGCAAGACGGAGCTGCTTTTCCTCCCGGGGAAGGACTGCCCGTTCCATGATCTCGCCATCACGGTTGACAACTCCATTGTGTCCTCCACCCAGACGCTAAGAACCTTGGCGTGATCCTGGACAACACCCTGTCGTTCTCAACTAACATCAAGGCGGTGGCCCGTTCCTGTAGGTTCATGCTGTACAACATTCGCAGAGTACGACCCTGCCTCACACAGGAAGCGGTGCAGGTCCTAATCCAGGCACTTGTCATCTCCCGTCTGGATTACTGCAACTCGCTGTTGGCTGGGCTCCCTGCCTGTGCCATTAAACCCCTACAACTCATCCAGAACACCGCAGCCCGTCTGGTGTTCAACCTTCCCAAGTTCTCTCACGTCACCCCGCTCCTCCGCTCTCTCCACTGGCTTCCAGTTGAAGCTCGCATCCGCTACAAGACCATGGTGCTTGCCTACGGAGCTGTGAGGGGAACGGCACCTCCGTACCTTCAGGCTCTGATCAGGCCCTACACCCAAACAAGGGCACTGCGTTCATCCACCTCTGGCCTGCTCACCTCCCTACCTCTGAGGAAGTACAGTTCCCGCTCAGCCCAGTCAAAACTGTTCGCTGCTCTGGCACCCCAATGGTGGAACAAACTCCCTCACGACGCCAGGTCAGTGGAGTCAATCACCACCTTCCGGAGACACCTGAAACCCCACCTCTTTAAGGAATACCTAGGATAGGATAAAGTAATCCTTCTAACCCCCCCCCCCCCCTTAAAAGATTTAGATGCACTATTGTAAAGTGGTTGTTCCACTGGATATCATAGGGTGAATGCACCAATTTGTAAGTCGCTCTGGATAAGAGCGTCTGCTAAATGACTTAAATGTAAATGTAAATGTAAATGTTTAACATATTGCGTCACCCATTTCATATGCATATATGTCTATACTACACCCCTGACTGTTAAACAGCCATCTCCAGCACATCAGAGGCTGCTGCCTATAGACAGAGTTTAGGAGTCACTGGCCACTTTAAGGAAATGAAACACGAGCCACTTTAGTAATGTCTCCGTACCTTGCATTACTCATCTCATATGTATATACTGTACTCTACACTATGCCACTGTATCTTAGTCCAATGCCGCTCTGACATATATGTGTATATATATTCTTAATCCATTCCTTACTTAGAAGTACATCTTTTTGGGGGTATATGTTGTGAAACTGTTAGATATTACTTGTTAGATATTGCTGCACTGTCGGCGCTAGAAGCACAAGCATTTCGCTACACCCGCAATAACATCTGCTGAACACGTGTATGTGACCAATAACATTTGATTTTATTTGATTCACCAGGTCAGTCTATGTCAAGGAAAGAGCAGGTGTTCTTAATGTTTTGTACACTCAGTGTATACGCAGAGGTGACGACCCCTATGTTGATATTCTGTGTGTTAATGAAGTGGCCCTGACCCGGAGCACTGATGCCACTCATTGCTATAATTGGAAATCAGATGTATGTATTTGACATGAGACACGCAATCAGCGTGTTTGTTGTAATGCGGTGTTATGTTGTCACACACGGGGAGAGAACGCAACCGATGTTTGCTTTGTATGTTGAGCACAGTGGGGAGAGAGAGGGAATGCATTGAGGCTGTCTTTGAAAGGCTTTTTACAGCAGGCTATTTACTACCCACAAACTGATTGCCTATCAGTGTCAACACAATGGCTGCGTGATGAGCGTGTGTGTGTGTGTGTGTGTGTGTGTGTGTGTGTGTGTGTGTGTGTGTGTGTGTGTGTGTGTGTGTGTGTGTGTGTGTGTGTGTGTGTGTGTGTGTGTGTGTGTGTGTGTGTGTGTGTGTGTGTGCGTGTGAGACCATGCGTGATCACGCGTGTGCATGGCTGCTTCTATGTGTGTGTCTGGTCACCTCAAAGAGTGAGGATCAGATGGCTGGTTACTGCCAGCCAGACTGTGTCTGGTTAATGTGTCCATTAATTCTATGCAGAATTCAAGTGATTTGTATAGGAATACAACCCTGCAGAGCAGCTGGTCCTCTCTCCACCTCATTTACATATTCTGCAACCACCTCAGAAGAAGGATGTAAATCATCTCTGCTTAGGTCTAAATGCACAAACTCTTTGCGGTTACACAGATAATAGAATTTGTATCTTTGAATACTTGGTTAGTGATTATACAATCAATATATTTGCTGGTGTTGTCGGGTTAAACAAGAATTTGCAAGACTTAGATTGCCTATCCCCTGGAAATGCTTTCAGCTTTAAATTAGCATGTTATCGTCGTTATCTTCAATTATGTTATCTACCCTCTCCCCACCACTGAAGCTAACATAGAGGGGTACAGTTGGTGGACAGGTTATGGGGGGTTCAAAATAAAACATGAGCTCAGAGCTGAGGGGAGAGGGTAGCCTCTCTCTCTTTCTCACACACACACACACACACACACACACACACACACACACACACACACACACACACACACACACACACACACACACACACACACACACACACACACACACACACACACACACACACACACCAGAAGTACCCACAAGAATAGTAAGCGAACAAGAATTTGACCAACTGGGGACATTTTGTTGATCCCCACAAGGTCAGATGCTATTTATAGAGGGTTTAGGGTTAAGGTTACATTTAGTGTTAGGGTTAGAATTAGGTTTAGGGTTAGGTGTAGGGTTAGGGTTAGGGTTAAGGTTAGGGTTAAGGTTAGGGTAAATAGGATTTTGAGTGGGACTGTTGTGTTAGGGGTTAGGGAAAATAGGATTTTGAATGGGACTGAGTTGTGTGTGTCCACAAGGTTAGTTGTATAAGACATTGTGTGTGTGTGTGTGTGTGTGTGTGTGTGTGTGTGTGTGTGTGTGTGTGTGTGTGTGTGTGTGTGTGTGTGTGTGTGTGTGTGTGTGTGTGTGTGTGTGTGTGTGTGTGTGTGTGTGTGTGTGTGTGTGTGTGTGTGTACGTGTGTGTGTACGTGTGTACGTGTCTGATGTGTTCGTGCAATTAGCTAACAGACAGAATAATAACAGGTAAAATAGCTTGTTTACCATCAACTTTTACTCCTAACTCTGTTGGTACAGTATCTCATGTTTGACCTTGAATATCACACAGAGCTCCTTGATGATGTTTTTCTTGTAAGCTCCCTACTGCCTAAGGCCTGAACCACATAGCTTTCAACCCAAGAGCTTCCCTCTGGCTATCCTGATCAACCAGAAACAGTCCTATGTGCAAGCTCTAACTAGCAAACACTCTACAATCTCTGTATTAGTGGTGAGAGGCTAACACTTTGAGGGTAATTCAAGTTTGTTTGTCAGTTTAATTTAAGACTGGAAAAACACTCTGTGGTTTAGGTTTCCACATTGTAAAAACTCCCCTCTGTTGTGTACTAACTGTGGTGTGTCCCTAACGGCACCCCTGTTCTACAGGGTGCACTACGTTTGACCAAAGCCCCATGGGTCCTGGTCAAAAGCAGTGCACTAGATAGGAAATAGGGAGCCATTTGAGACTCACTCTGTGTATTCTTTCACGGTGCTATAGGAAGGAGCAAAAACAACTAGTAATGCCAGTACTCATGACGCTGTAATCAAGTGTTGCCTAACTACTGCAATAAGTCAAGAGAGCAAACTTGACTGTAATGTTTCAAACATTCAGAACATTATTCAAATCAAAATCTATACATTCCATTCCATATCTACTGTATGGCTGAGAAAGAGTGAAGGGAGAGAGGGTGAGACAGAGATAAGTAGAGAATTATAAAGAGTGTGTGAGAGAGAGAGAGAGAGAGAGAGAGAGAGAGAGAGAGAGAGAGAGAGAGAGAGAGAGAGAGAGAGAGGAGCACCCCTTAGCAGTGAGAAAGGGCAACCTCCTAATGACTGTCTGCAGGCTGTCCTGTGTGCGTGTGTGAGTGTGTAAATATCTGTACTTTTTTGTGTGCACACCTGCATGTGCATGTATTGTTGCCTGCATGTGTATGTGTATGTCAGTGACAGCAGCAGCCATCCAGGCCTGTCATGTCCTCTGAGGCCTTAAGACAGATCCTGTCACAGGACACAGCTGGGAGTCTATACTGGGACAGGAGTCATGTCTCCCCCACTCTAATGTGACAAATAGCCACAACTCACCTCCCTGGGCCTCAGGATCAGGACACAAGCACTGCTCTTTATGGAGGCTAATAGCCTTCTGACCAACAGGCTAACACACACACATGTATGCCAGCACGCAAATGCTCATGCACGTGTGCACAGACACACAAGCAAGTGAACGTGCACACACCTACAACACACACACACACCCCTCTGCTCGTCGTTCAACCTATTCACCCTAGAGGGAACCTACTGAGGTAAACCAGTAAAAGGAGAGGATAGAGGGATAGATGATAGGAAACAGCAGGAGCCATCTGGTAAAGCCATCCAGCTAAAGGCTCCCCAGTCGCAAACGGCAGCAGATATCAGGGAGCGAGTGCATGTCTCATGTTCTACTGCCTAACATAAGTCTTCCCCACTGAACTGGCCTGTTTGTAACGTTTTACTGTCAGACCCACTTCAACCAATCAGGGAGAACGTTCCCTCTGTGTTCCTCATTAGGTTTACATTTCTGGGTAAAGCCTGTGCTGAGTGTTGTGCTTTCTCTACAGTACATATGAAAGCATTCTGTACAAATATCTCTCCCAATCCCTTAAAAGCTCCATGGGGAGGGAGACGGGGAGGAAAGTGAGAGAGAGAGAGAGAGAGAGAGAGAGAGAGAGAGAGAGAGAGAGAGAGAGAGAGAGAGAGAGAGAGAGAGAGAGAGAGAGAGAGAGAGAGAGAGAGAGAGAGAGAGAGAGAGAGAGAGAGAGAGAGAGAGAGAGAGAGAGAGAGAGAGAGAGAGAGAGAGAGAGAGAGAGAGAGCACATCCAAAACAGATGGCTCACCAGCTCAGTCCTTCTTTTATCTTTGATTAGGTCAAAACACACTGGTGACTTCTTTTTTTTTTTGCCACGGGTAACAAGCCAGAGAAGCTGGTGATTAGCTAACTGTGTGACAGGTGGCGTTGGACTACTTCCTGTTCTAACCCATCATCATTACCAACCCAGCTGGTGAATTATGGATACTTAGACCCTCTAGAGGTGCTCAGTTCCTGGAACAGCACTTTTCAAAGCAGATATAGTCTTGCAGAGATTTTTGTGTACAGATGCTTTGGAAACTGACTTTGACAACACGAGTGGGTTTCAAATAGTTCTCTCTGAACCTTAGTTGACGCTAAACCTTACGGTGACGTCAGGGTCGTGTTCGATTGGCATGAAACAGGTAACGTTTTAAAACAATAAAAAAATTGCATTATTGCACAAGTTCAGGGAGTACCTCCCTAGGTTGGCTTTGTACAGGCAACTGAAAACACTATCGATGTACAGTATATCCAACATGGGCCTACTTGAAGACATGCAGTCTGTAATATACTGTAAGAGCACACCTGTCTATGATCTGCTCATGTGCAGTCTATGTGAATGACAGTATATTACCCAATGAAATACACATCTCATAGTACTGTGGCATACTACAGCAGTGCGTCGCAGGGATTGTCTGTTATTGCAGCATGTTGTATGTTCATATGAAAGTATATTCAGTACCAGTCAAAGGTTTGGACACACCTACTCATTCAAGGGTTTTTCTTTATTTTTTACTATTTTCTACATTGTAGAATAATAGTGAAGACATCACAACTATGAAATAACACATATGAATCATGTAGTAACCAAACAATTGTCAAACAAATCAAAATATAATTTATATTTTAGATTCTTCAAAGTAGCCACCATTTGCCTTGATGACAGCTTCGCACACTCTTGGCATTCTCTCAACCAGCTTCATGAGGAATGTTTTTCCAACAGTCTTGAAAGAGTTCCCACATATGCTGAGCACTTGTTGGCTGCTTTTCCTTCACTCTGCGGTCCAATTCATCCCAAACCATCTCAATCGGGTTGAGGTCGGGTGACTGTGGAGGCCAGGTCATCTGATGTTAGCACTCTATCACTCTCCTTGGTCAAATAGCCCTTACACAGCCTGGAGGTGTGTTTTGGGTCATTGTCCTGTTGAAAAACAAATGATACTCCCACTAAGCACAAATCAGATGGGATGGCGTGTCGCTGCAGAATGCTGTGGTAGCCATGCTGTGCCTTGAATTCTAAATAATCACCAATCAGTGTCACCAGCAAAGCACCCCCACACCTCTTCCTCCATGCTTCACGTGGGAACCACACATGTGGAGATCATCCGTTCACCTACTCTGCATCTCACAAAGACACGGCGGTTGGAACCAAAAATCTCAAATTTGAGATTTGGTGTCCTTTAGTAGTGGTATCTTTGCAGCAATTTGACCATGAAGGACTGATTCACGCAGTCTCCTCTGAACAGTTGATGTTGAGATGTGTCTGTTACTTGAACTGCAATCTGAGGTGCAGTTAACTCTAATGAACTTATCTTCTGCAACAGTGGTAACTCTGGGTCTTCCTTTCCTGTGGCGGTCCTCATGAGAGCCAGTTTCATCATAGTGCTTGATGGTTTGTGCGACTGCAAATTTTCCGGATTGACGGTCCATCTTAAAGTTATGATGGACTGTCATTTGTCTTTGCTTATTTGAGCTCTTCTTGCCACAATGTGGACTTGGTCTTTTACCAAATAAGGCTATCTTCTGTATACCACCCTTACTTTGTCACAACGCAACTGATTGTCTCAAATGCATTAAGAAGGAAAGAAATTTCACAAATTAACTTTTATGAAGGTAAACCTGTTAATTGAAATGCATTCCAGGTGACTACCTCATGAAGCTGGTTGAGAGAATGCCAAGAGTGTGCCACGCTGTCATCAAGGCAAAGGGTGGCTACTTTGAAGAATTTCAAATATAAAATACATTTGGATTTGTTTAACACTTTTTGGGTTACTACATGATTCCATTTGTGTTATTTCATAGTTTTGATGTCTTCACTATTATTCTACAATGTAGAAAATAGTCAAAATAAAGAAAACCCTTGAATGAGTAGGTGTGTCCAAACTTTTGACTGGTAATGTACATTAAAAATAAATAGCTATATTCTCTCATTCATATTAGATCATACATTAGCCGACAGATGAGCAATACTACTGTCACGCCCTGACCTTAGAGATCCCTGTTTATTCTCTATATTTTGGTTAGGTCAGGTTATAACTAGAGTGGGTAATCTAGTTTTTGTATATCTATGTTTTCTTTTTCTTTGTTGGCCTAGTATGGTTCCCAATCAGAGGCAGCTGTCTATCGTTGTCTCTGATTGGGGATCATACTTAGGCAGCTTCAGTTGTGGGATCTTGTCTTTGTTTGGGTTCATGTATTTTGCACGACGAAGCTTTTTCGTTCGTTGTGTCGTTTATTGTTTTTTTTCGCTGGTTCACATTTAAATAAAGTATGATGAACCCAAATCACGTTGCGCCTTGGTCTACCCTTATCGACGAACATTACAACTACTCCCAACACAGAGGCTCAACAGTTTGAAAGCGAATCCACAGGCCACAGCAACAGAAAATGAATAAAGTTTGTTCATGATATAAAACAGTAACTCTGTCGTCTCTCATACGTAGCCAATAAAGGCAGGTCCCTATATTAAAGGATGCATTACTGTATTAGAGGTACAGAGAGACTTGCCTGTGAGGTGTGAAAGTGGGCACATGTACTGTGCTGTTCCCTGTGCCTGTTTCCCCGGCCCCCCTCATCTCTTTTCCTCTCCTCGCCGTGATTCGTGATTCATATTAGACCCATAAAGCATTGGGGCAGAGCGCTATTCGACAGGGGGCATAAATCCACGGGTACATGCTGCTGAAGTGATGAAAATAAAAATGTGTGAATAACCTCCCCCCTTTCCTTCACTCTCTCCAATCCCATCTACCACGACTCCACTCCAAATAATATAATGTCCCGTAAATGTTTTTGTCAATAGACAAGCTAACACAAGGCTAGTGGCGGCAAATGTTGGGCTGTTTTGGTAGCCATTTTAATCTCTGAGCAAAAGGATTTGAATAGTTTATATTTTTAGATTGTTAGGAGCCAGACGTACGGGGTAAGCCTGTTTTAGTGTGACACAGAGGCTGCATCACAAAAGGCACCCAATTCCCTTTATAGTGCACTACTTTAGTGCACTACTTTTGATCAGGTGCCATAGATCTCTGATCAAAAGTAGTTCACTATAGGGAATAGGGTGCCATTTGGGACAAAGCCATAGAACTATTATGGTGACCTTCAGGGGTGTGAAGGCGTGTCGGCCGATGTGCTCTCTCCTCCATAAAACACACACTGACGCCTCGGCACAGAGGATGATGGGATGGAGGCAGACTTATTACACAGAGTAAAGTGGGATCAGGACATGGATGTGAGTTACACACACTGGCATGTTGATGTACGCATGTAGTACACACACACTCTTTACATGCCTTTACGGGGTTAAAGGCCAGCCCTTTGGTCTAAATATCCACCGAGTTCTGGTCACACATTCCCAGTGTCTCCTCTAGCTTGGCTGATATTATACAGCCTTCCTGGTCACACATTCCCAGTGTCTCCTCTAGCTTGGCTGATATTCTACAGCCTGGCTGGTCACACATTCCCAGTGTCTCCTCTAGCTTGGCTGATATTATACAGCCTGGCTGGTCACACATTCCCAGTGTCTCCTCTAGCTTGGCTGATATTATACAGCCTTCCTGGTCACACATTCCCAGTGTCTCCTCTAGCTTGGCTGATATTATACAGCCTTCCTGGTCACACATTCCCAGTGTCTCCTCTAGCTTGGCTGATATTATACAGCCTGGCTGGTCACACATTCCCAGTGTCTCCTCTAGCTTGGCTGATATTATACAGCCTGGCTGGTCACACATTCCCAGTGTCTCCTCTAGCTTGGCTGATATTATACAGCCTTCCTGGTCACACATTCCCAGTGTCTCCTCTAGCTTGGCTGATATTATACAGCCTGGCTGGTCACACATTCCCAGTGTCTCCTCTAGCTTGGCTGATATTATACAGCCTTCCTGGTCACACATTCCCGGTGTCTCCTCTAGCTTGGCTGATATTATACAGCCTTCCTGGTCACACATTCCCAGTGTCTCCTCTAGCTTGGCTGATATTATACAGCCTTCCCGGTCACACATTCCCAGTGTCTCCTCTAGCTTGGCTGATATTATACAGCCTGGCTGGTCACACATTCCCAGTGTCTCCTCTAGCTTGGCTGATATTATACAGCCTTCCTGGTCACACATTCCCAGTGTCTCCTCTAGCTTGGCTGATATTATACAGCCTGGCTGGTCACACATTCCCAGTGTCTCCTCTAGCTTGGCTGATATTATACAGCCTTCCTGGTCACACATTCCCAGTGTCTCCTCTAGCTTGGCTGATATTATACAGCCTGGCTGGTCACACATTCCCAGTGTCTCCTCTAGCTTGGCTGATATTATACAGCCTGGCTGGTCACACATTCCCAGTGTCTCCTCTAGCTTGGCTGATATTATACAGCCTTCCTGGTCACACATTCCCAGTGTCTCCTCTAGCTTGGCTGATATTATACAGCCTGGCTGGTCACACATTCCCAGTGTCTCCTCTAGCTTGGCTGATATTATACAGCCTTCCCGGTCACACATTCCCAGTGTCTCCTCTAGCTTGGCTGATATTATACAGCCTTCCTGGTCACACATTCCCAGTGTCTCCTCTAGCTTGGCTGATATTATACAGCCTGGCTGGTCACACATTCCCAGTGTCTCCTCTAGCTTGGCTGATATTATACAGCCTTCCTGGTCACACATTCCCAGTGTCTCCTCTAGCTTGGCTGATATTATACAGCCTGGCTGGTCACACATTCCCAGTGTCTCCTCTAGCTTGGCTGATATTATACAGCCTGGCTGGTCACACATTCCCAGTGTCTCCTCTAGCTTGGCTGATATTATACAGCCTTCCTGGTCACACATTCCCAGTGTCTCCTCTAGCTTGGCTGATATTATACAGCCTGGCTGGTGTAAGAAGATATGCTGTTTTTCTCCTTCTAGATATTCAGCAAATGTTTACACAGTGATGATAAACCATTTCGCTAATGTTTGCACAGTCTACAGCCTAGGCTACGCTGCATAAAACGATCCGAATTATGATTAAAAACAACAATGTCAGCAAGTACACTGCAAACAGTGAAGTATGCCCTTTACCACTCTGAATGTGTCTATGACTGAGCTGAGAGGCAGCCAGTCTAAGTTACACATTAATAGGCATTTGGATGCCATTTCAATTGGTTGGATATTACATCATATATTTCATGTCAATCATTTGTTTATATCACACAGCAAATCAAATCAAATTGTATTTGTCACATGCTCCGAGTACAACAGGTGCAGACTTTGCCGTGAAATGGTTACTTACAAGACCTTTCCCAACAATGCAGAGCTAAAAAGTACAACAATATTGCTAAATAAAAAAAGGATATAGTAACACAAAATAACAATAACGCAGGTATATACAAGATGTACCAGTACCGAGTCAATGTGCAGGTATATACAAGATGTACCGGTATCGAGTCAATGTGCAGGTATATACAAGATGTACCGGTACCAAGTGAATGTGCAGGTATATACAAGATGTACCGGTACCAAGGGAATGTGCAAGTATATACAAGATGTACCGGTACCGAGTCAATGTGCAGGTATATACAAGATGTACCGGTACCGAGTCAATGTGCAGGTATATACAAGATGTACCGGTACAGAGTCAATGTGCAGGTATATACAAGATGTACCGGTACCAAATAAATGTGCAGGTATATACAAGATGTACCGGTACCAAGTGAATGTGCAGGTATATACAAGATATACCGGTACCAAGTGAATGTGCAGGTATATACAAGATGTACCGGTACCAAGTGAATGTGCAGGTATATACAAGATGTACCGGTACCGAGTCAATGTGCAGGGGTACAAGGTAGTGGAGGTAATTGAGATAATATGTACTGTACATGTAGGTAGGGGAAAAGTGACTAGGCAATCAGGACAGATAATAAACAGAGTAGCATCAGCGTATGTGAAGAGTGTGAAAGAGTGTGGAAGTGTGTCTATGTGTGTGTGTGTGTGTGTGGCATCAATATGCATATGTGTGTGTGTGTGAGCGTGTGTATGTGTTGGAGTGTCAGTGTCAGTGTAGTATGTGTGAGCGTGTGAGGTGTTCATTTACCTTTAGGTCCCAGAATTGGCGGTCCGGTACCGCTTGCCGTGCGGTAGCAGAGAGAACAGTCTATGAATTGGGTGGCTGGAGTCTTTTAACATTTTTAGGGCCTTCCTCTGACAGCGCCTGGTATAGAGGCCCTGGACGGCAGGGAACAATACCAAGTGGTGATGCAGCCAGTCAAGATGCTCTCAATGGTGCAGCTGTAGAACCTTTTGAGGATCTGAGGGCACATGCCACATTTTTTCAGCCTCCTGAGGGGGAAGAGGCATTGTCGTGCCATCTTTACGACTGTGTTGATGTGTTTGGACCATGATAGGTCTTTAATGATGTGGACGGAGGAGCTTAAAGCTCTCGACCCGCTCCACAACAGCCCTGTCGATGTGAATGGGGGTGTGTAGGACACGATCAGCTCCTTTTGTCTTGCTGGCTTTGAGGGAGAGGTTGTTGTCACTGCCAGGTCTCTGACCTCCTCCCTATAGACTGTCTCATCATTGTCGGTGATCAGGCCTATCACCGTTGTGTCGTCGGCAAATGTAATGATGGTGTTGGAGTTGTGCGTGGCCACACAGTCGTGGGGAACAGGGAGTGCCCAAGGTGACAGAGCACGCACCCCTAAGGGTCCCCGTTTTGAGGGTCAGCGTGGCGTTGTTGCCTACCCTCACCACCTGGGGGTGGCCCATCAGGAAGTCCAGGATCTGGTTGCAGAGGGAGGTGTTCAGTCCCAGGGTCCTGAGCTTAGTGATGAGCTTGGAAGTCACTAGGGTGCTGAACACTGTGCTGTAGTCAATGAATAGAATTCTCATGTAGTTGTTCCTTTTGTCCAGGTGAGAAAGGGCTGCGTGGAGTGCAATAGATATTGCGTCATTTGTTCATGTCTGGGATGATGGTGTTGATGTGAGCCATGACCAGCCTTTCAAAGCATTTCATTGTTTCAAATGTGAGTGCTACAGGTCGGTAGTCATTTAGGCAGGTTACCTTGGCGTTCTTGGGCACAGGGACTATGGTGTCCTGCTTGAAACATTTAGGTATTACAGACTGGGTCAGGGAGAGGAAAATGTCAGTGAAGACACTTGCCAGCTGGCCTGTGCATGCTCTGAGTACGCATCCTGGAAATTAGCAGCATGTCCATGGCATTTAGACAACAGCGACCCAACCTGCCTGCCTAACACCTCCATGTTTACTGTGTAAACACAACAACACTCTGCACAGCTAAAATAAGGACAAGAGGTGCTAGAGAAAGCTATGTGAGTTTATGGATAGACTATCAGCATGTATCGTGGAATGGTTTACTATACAGTGAAGTACTTATAAAGAGCAGCACTGGAGATACAATGCATGTTTCCAACACTGCGATTGTTACATTATCAGCAGCTTTTTCGATATCTATCATCCAGTGCTGTCTCTGTGAGGTGTGGAAGCTATAAGACAAAGACGCGGAGAGAAAAGAGATCGGAAGCTGAAATTAAATAAGAGCAGACAGAGAGAGATTTGAGAGACCAAGAGAGAGCAGTGAGTGAGAGAGTGAGACAGCAGAGTGAAAGAGAAGTGAAAGAGACAGAGAGCTGCTTCTCAGTCAGAGAGCGTCCCGGCCTCTTCAGCATTCCACAAGTTCACTTCCCTGGCGTGAATATTTGCTTATGGAATAGCCAAGCTAGCCTGCAAGTTTCCCTTAAAAGGCTTATGTTCCTACAGACGGAAATGAGATGACTACGGCGAGAGGGGAGAGAGAGAGAGAGAGAGAGAGAGAGAGAGAGAGAGAGAGAGAGAGAGAGAGAGAGACAGCGAGACACAGCTAGAGGAAGAACGAGAGAGACAGAAAGAGGGAGAGAGAGAGAAAGATAAATTATGGAGGAATGAAAGAGAGAGGGAGATAAGGAGAGAGGGTGAGAAAGAGAAAGGGAGATAAGGAGAGAGGGTGAGAAGGAGGGTGAGAGAAAGAGACTGACACAAAGAGAGAGAGACAGAAAGAAAGTGGGAAAGAGAGAGAGAGCTGTGAAAAGCAAAAGGAAAACACTTTCTCCCAAGGTGATTATTGCCCAAGCCTCTACAGTAGCTAATTGCTAATACGTGGGCGGTAGCAGTTTAGATAGTCACTAATAGCCCTGCTGACTGACTGATGCCTCCTGCTAGCTGTGACCCAGCATTCTAGTGGGCCTAACATTCAGCCGACTACGCCACCAATTATCATCATTAAAATGTTATTTATATGTATTATGATGTTACATCTTGACCAGGGATCTCCCATCTTAAATTTAAAATTTAAAATAAGAATATGTGATCTTCATATTTGATCATAATGAGTGTTTAGCCACGTTGTCCACAAACTGTTTGACATTCCAATGTGCATCAGGTTCAATTATCTGAATTGAAATTGGGGAGCTTGAAACTTTATAAAGTTGCCGAGGTATGAGGCTGGTTGCTATGTTTAATTAATGTGAAGGTATACGAGTGTTGTGGGTGGTGTAACGGTCCTGACCTGTTTTATGTTGTTTTTTGTATGTGTTTAGGTCAGGGCATGTGTTTTGGGTGGGCAGTCTATGTTATCTGTTTCTATGTTGGTTTTGGTTGCCTGGTATGGCTCTTAATTAGAGGCAGGTGTTTTGCGTTCTCCTCTAATTAAGAATCATATTTAGGTAGGGTGTTCTCACTGTTTGTTTGTGGGTGATTGTCTTCCGTATCTGTGTTATGTCTTGCACCATACGGGACTGTTCGGTTGTTCATTTCGTTTTTATGTAGTTCTGTTCCTGTCCGTGAGTTTTACGTTTTAGTTAAGTAAGTTCATGTTCAGGTTTTTTCGTCTACGTCGTTTTCTTGTTTTGTAAGTTTCTAAAAGTGTTTGTTTTCGTGTGCCGTCGTGTTAAATAAAAGATGGCTTATTTCCCGAATGCTGCATTTTGGTCTGATGATCCTTCTCTCCTCTCCTCGTCCGAGGAAGAGGAGAACGACAGCCCTTACACGTGGAGGGATGAGGGAGAGGGGGATGAGGCGGGAGGAGAGGTTTAGAGGAAGAGGGGAGAATCTGTCTGAGAGCACTGACGGCAAATAGAACAACCTCCATCCCTCATATTGATTCTATATAGCGGGTAGAAGTTGCAAAGATCTATGATCACCTTACCATCATCAAATCCCATCCTTAACCATGAAAGTTACATTGAAAACTGTCCTTAAATCAGTGTTCAGCTCACTCACTTTGCAGCCCAGGAGGCTGGTGTGCTCCTCCAGTACAGTACAGGACACACATACCTTCACAGTGCTTTCAGTGTATTTAATCAATACAACTCTAGCTTTTCACGTAATGTGGCAGTATTTGGTTTGATATTAAGTAACGCCATCTGTATTTTTATTGTAATACAGTTCTGGGGGTTTTAGAAAACAGCTCTCGTATTTTCAGTTTAGCCGTACTCATACGCTTCATGCAGTTTTACAACCTCTCTTGGTAACAGGGGTATTGGAGGTATAAGTCGATATGGGATCAAACATTTATGGAGGATGACTAGAAGAGAGGAGTGCCTCCATGCTAAAAGCTCAACATCTGTATGTCCAAATAAGATGGTGAGTAATGTGTTTTTCAATTCAGTCACATATTTTAAAAATGTATGGGGTTATCTACTGTAAGAAGGGTCCATTTTTATTGGGTGTTTGGATTTTTTCGTAAGTGGAATCGACCATTCTCAACGCTTAGATAAAGATTTTGCCTATTTTCCTCGTCATCAAAGCTTAAAACCGTAACGCCTTGAGGGTGAAACATCTTACAGATCCTTAATCCATCAAAAGGTTGAGATATAGACTAAGTTTCTAAGTAACAGACTGAATACAATTTTTTTCAAAGTAGGTAAAGTTAAAATCCTAAAATCAAATCAAATTTTATTTGTCACATGTTGTCACGTTCCTGACCTGTTTTCTGTTGTTTTGTATGTGTGTGATGGTCAGGGCGTGAGTTTTGGGTGGGCAGTCTATGTTTTCCGTTTCTATGTTGGTTTTGGGTTGCCTGGTATGGCTCTTGATTAGAGGCAGGTGTTTTGCGTTTTCCTCTAATTGAGAGTCATATTAAGGTAGGTTGTTCTCACTGTTTGTTTGTGGGTGATTGTCGCTGTGTCTGTGTATTTTGCACCACACGGTACTGTCTCGTCTCGGTCGTTCCTGTTCATGTGTTTCCTCGGTTCATGTAAGTTCATAGTTTAGGTCTGTCTAGTTCGTTTTGTTATTTTGTTTATCATTCAAGTGTATTTCGTTTCGTGTTTTTCCGTCTTGTCAAATAAACATTATGTATTCATCACCCGCTGCGCCTTGGTCTACTCACTCACCGAAAGAGAGCCTTTACACATGTGCTGAATACAACCATACAGTGAAATGCTTACTTACAAGCCCTTAACCAACAATGCAACATTTTTAATAAGTAAGAAAAATAGTAACACAATAAAATAACAATAACTCAGCTATATACAAGGGGTACCGGTACCGAGTCAATGTGCAGGGGTACGAGGTAAATTAGATAATATGTACAGCACCAGTCAAAAGTAATAGTATGATCTAATATGAATAAGAGAAAATATGAATGAGAGAATATAGCTATTTATTTTTAATGTACAGTACCAGTCAAAAGTTTGGACACACCTACTCATTCAAGGTTTTTCTTTATTTTTACTATTTCCTACATTGTAGAATAATAGTGAAGACATAAAAACTATGAAATAACACATGGAATCGTGTAGTAAGCAAAAAAGTGTTAAACAAATATATATGTGTGTGTGTGTGTGTGTTGGAGTGTCAGTGTAGTGAGTGTGTGGTTAGTCCGGTGAGTGTACATCGATCCTGTGCAAGAGTCAGTGCAAAAGATAATAATAGATAATGATAATATAAGGGTGTGAATGTAAATAGTCCTGGTAGCCATTTGATGAACTGTTCAGCAGTCTTATGGCTTGGGGGTAGGAGCTGTTAAGGAGCCATTTGGTTCCAGACTTGGCGCTCCAGTACCGACTGTAAAGCGGTAGCAGAGAGAACAGTCTTTAAATTGGGTGGCTGGAGTCTTTGACAATTTTTAGGGTCTTCCTCTGACACCGCCTGGTAAATAGGTCCTGGATCGCAGGAAGCTCAGCCCCAGTGATGTACTGGGCCGTACGCATTACTCTCTGTAGCGCCTTGCAGTCGGTTGCCAAGCTGTTGCCATACCAAGCAGTGACGCAACCAGTCAGGATGCTCTCGATGGACCAGCTGTTATCCTTTTGAGGATCTGAGGTCCCATGACAGGTCTTTTCAGCCTTCTGCGGGGGAATAGGCGTTGCCGTGCCCTCTTCACGACTGTGTTGGTGTGTATGGACCATGATAGGACCTTAGTCATTCATAATGTATTGATCATTCTCTGGATGTACCGCCTTTGATGATTTGGGGATTTCAAAATGGTTGTCAGCATTTCAATCATCGTGGGAAAAGCTGGCCAAAAATAAATAGCTTGGCAGACAACAACCCTTCACCTCTGTGTGGATTAGTGGATGAACAAAAGTTAACACAATCAACCAAAATAGCAGTTATAGCCTCAAGGGTATATGAATCCATCAAACCTGAGTTCACACAGCAGCCTAAAAGGGAGTAGCCTGGTTCACACCTTCCAACACTGCATTGGCTGGCGAACACACACACACACACACACACACACACACACACACACACACACACACACACACACACACACACACACACACACACACACACACACACAGACTTAAATGTCATAACGTAAGATGACACTACACAGACAACCCTAATATAGAAACAAGATAAGGTTTGATTGATATGAGCCTTAAACAGAATTGCTCATGTAGGAGAAATACAATATGTAGCTGCAGTTATGGCCATAACACCTTACTCTGCCATTTTCAAAACAACAGTATAAGTGCTGCTGTAACCAGGCGTGGAGATCAGAAGTTCTCCCTCTCTGTCTCTCTCTCTCCTCCCTACACTTCAGTGCCCACAACGGGCAACACTCCTGTACTAAAAGGGCATTGTGTAGCATGACAACAGGACACAGAGGGGTTAGGTGAGAGATCCGGCCTCTACAAAGACTGGGGAGGGACATAATAATGTCATAATGTCTAACCCTAACTTTAACCCTAACCCTAACCACACTGCTAACCGTAATGCCTAACCCTAACCTTAACCACACTGCTAACCATAATGCCTAACCTTAACCTGAACCACACTGCTAACCATAATGCCAGCAGCATACCACCCTGCATACCACTACTGGCTTGCTTCTGAAGCTAAGCAGGGTTGGTCCTGGTCAGGCGCTGGATGGGAGACCAGATGCTGCTGGAAGTGGTGTTGGAGGGCCAGTAGGAGGCACTCTTTCCTCTGGTCTAAAAAATATCCCAATGCCCCAGGGCAGTGATTGGGGACACTGCCCTGTGTAGGGTGCCGTCTTTCGGATGGGACGTTAAACGGGTGTCCTGACTCTCTGAGGTCATTAAAGATCCCATGGCACTTATCGTAAGAGTAGGGGTGTTAACCCCGGTGTCCTGGATAAATTCCCAATCTGGCCCTCAAACCATCATGGTCACCTAATAATCCCCAGTTTACAATTGGCTCATTCATCCCCCTCCTCTCCCCTGTAACTATTCCCCAGGTCGTTGCTGCAAATGAGAATATGTTCTCAGTCAATTTACCTGGTAAAATAACGGTAAAATCAAAATAAAAAAATAAATAATGCCTAACCTTAACCACACTGCTAACCATAATGCCTAACCCTAACCTTAACCACACTGCTAACCATAATGCCTAACCTTAACCTTAACCACACTGCTAACCATAATGCCTAACCTTAACCGTAACCACACTGCTAACCATAATGCCTAACCCTAACCGTAACCACACTGCTAACCATAATGCCTAACCTTAACCACACTGCTAACCATAATGCCTAACCCTAACCTTAACCACACTGCTAACCATAATGACTAACCCTAACCTTAACCACACTGCTAACCATAATGCCTAACCCTAACCTTAACCACACTGCTAACCCTAACCTTAACCAAATAAAATCAAATCCAATTTTATTTGTCACATACACATGGTTAGCAGATGTTAATGCAAGTGTTGCGAAATGCTTGTGCTTCTAGTTCCGACAATGCAGTAATAACCAACAAGTAATCTAACCTAACAATTCCACAACTACTACCTTATACACACAAGTGTAAAGGGATAAAGAATATGTACATAAAGATATATGAATGAGTGATGGTACAGAACGGCATAGGCAAGATGCAGTAGATGGTATAGTGTACAGTCTATACATATGAGATGAGTAATGTAGGGTATGTAAACATAAAGTGCCATAGTTTAAAGTGGCTAGTGATACATGTATTACATAAAGATGGCAAGATGCAGTAGATGATATAGAGTACAGTATATACATATACATATGAGATGAGTAATGTAGGGTATGTAAACATTATATTAAGTGGCATTGTTTAAAGTGGCTAGTGATAAGTTTTTACACAATTTCCATCAATTCCCATTAATAAAGTGGCTGGAGTTGAGTCTGTATGTTGGCAGCGGCCACTAAATGTTAGTGGTGGCTATTTAACAGTCTGATGGCCTTGAGATAGAAGCTGTTTTTCAGTCTCTCGGTCCCTGCTTTGATGCACCTGTAATGACCTCGCCTTCTGGATGATAGCGGGGTGAACAGGCAGTGGCTCGGGTGGTTGTTGTCCTTGATGATCTTTATGGCCTTCCTGTGACATCGGGTGGTGTAGGTGTCCTGGAGGGCAGGTAGTTTGCCCCCGGTGATGCGTTGTGCAGACCTCACTACCCTCTGGAGAGCCTTACGGTTGTCGGCGGAGCAGTTGCCGTACCAGGCGGTGATACAGCCGGACAGGATGCTCTCGATTGTGCATCTGTAGAAGTTTGTGAGTGCTTTTGGTGACAAGCCGAATTTCTTCAGCCTCCTGAGGTTGAAGAGGCACTGCTGCGCCTTCTTCACAACGCTGTCTGTGTGGGTGGACCAATTCATTTTGTCCGTGATGTGTACACCGAGGAACTTAAAACTTTCCACCTTCTCCACTACTGTCCCGTCGATGTGGATAGGGGGGTGCTCCCTCTGCTGTTTCCTGAAGTCCACAATCATCTCCTTTGTTTTGTTGACGTTGAGTGTGAGGTTATTTTCCTGACACCACACTCCGAGGGCCCTCACCTCCTCCCTGTAGGCCGTCTCGTCGTTGTTGGTAATCAAGCCTACCACTGTAGTGTCGTCCGCAAACTTGATGATTGAGTTGGAGGCGTGCATGGCCATGCAGTCGTGGGTGAACAGGGAGTACAGGAGAGGGCTGAGAACGCACCCTTGTGGGGCCCCTGTGTTGAGGATCAGCGGGGTGGAGATGTTGTTACCTACCCTCACCACCTGGGGGCGGCCCGTCAGGAAATCCCGGACCCAGTTGCACAGGGCGGGGTCGAGACCCAGGGTCTCAAGCTTGATGACGAGTTTGGAGGGTACTATGGTGTTAAATGCTGAGCTGTAGTCGATTAACAGCATTCTCACATAGGTATTCCTCTTGTCCAGATGGGTTAGGGCAGTGTGCAGTGTGGTTGCGATTGCGTTGTCTGTGGACCTATTGGGTCGGTAAGCAAATTGGAGTGGGTCTAGGGTGTCAGGTAGGGTGGAGGTGATATGTGTAACGGTCCTGACCTGTTTTATGTTGTTTTTGTATGTGTTTATGGTCAGGGCGTGTGTTTTGGGTGGGCAGTCTATGTTTTGTATTTCTAGGTTGGTGTTTGTGTTCGGCCTGGTATGATTCTCAATTAGAGACAGGTGTGTATCGTTTGTCTCTAATTGAGAGTCATACTAAGGCAGCCAGGGTTTCACTGGGGTTTTGTGGGTGTTTGTTCCTGTGTCCTCACAGGACGGTTGAAGGTTAGTCACGTTTGTTGTTTTGTAGTTTTGTAGTGTCTTGTTTGCTGTTTTCATTAAAAGATGGCTTATTTCCCTCAATCCGCATCTTGGTCCTATCCATGCTCCTCCTCGTCTAAGGGGGAGAACAACAATGACTACCTTTACAGAAACACCCACCACAACAGGACCAAGCGGATTGAGGAGAGAGAAAAGGAACTAAGGCACTGGACACAGGAGGAATGGTCTTGGGAGATCATGGACGGAAAAGGACCCTGGGGAAGGGTTGGAGAGAATCGCCGCTCTCGGGAGGTGAAGAAGGCAGCCACAGCCCAGGAGCGGTGGATTGAGGAGGCAGCACGTATGAGAGGCTGGAAGCCCGAGAGGCTCACCCAAAAATTTCTTGGGGGGGGGGGCTAAAGGGGAGTGTGGCGAAGCCGGGTTGGATACCTGAGCCAACTCCCCGGGCTTGCCGTGGAGTAAGAGGGCGTCGTACTGGTCAGACACCGTGTTATGCGGTAAAGCGCACGGTGTCCCCAGTACGCGTGCTTAGCCCAGTGCGGGCTATTCCACCTTGCGGGCTAGGTTGGGCATCGAGCCGAGTGCCATGAAGCCGGCCCAACGTATCTGGTCTCCAGTACGTCTCCTCGGGCCGGCGTACATGGCACCAGCCTTACAGGTGGTGTCCCCGGTTCGCCTGCATAGGCCAGTGCGGGCTATTCCACCTCGCCGCACTGGCAGGGCTACGGGGACCATTCAACCTGGTAAGGTTGGGGAGGCTCGGTGCTCAAGAGCACGTGTCCTCCTTCACGGTCCGGTATATCCGGCGCCACCTTCCCACCCCAACTCAGTACCACCAGTGTCTACACCACGCACCAGGCTTCCAGTGCATCTCCAGAGCCCTGTTCCTCTTCCACGCACTCTCCCTATGGTGCGTGTCTCCAGCCCGGTACCTCCAGTTCCGGTACCACGCACCAGGCCTAGAGTGCGCCACGAGAGTCCAGTGTGCCCAGTTCCTGTTCCCCGCACTCGCCCTGAGGTGCGTGCCCTCAACCCAGTACCTCCAGTTCCGGTACCACGCACCAGGCCTATAGTGCGTCTCAGCACCTATAGTGCGTCTCTATAGTGCATGACCAGCCAGAGCCGTCCTGCCATGACCAGCCAGAGCCGTCCTGCCATGACCAGCCAGAGCCGTCCTGCCATGACCAGCCAGAGCCGTCCTGCCATGACCAGCCAGAGCCGTCCTGCCATGACCAGCCAGAGCCGTCCTGCTATGACCTGCCAGAGCCGTCCTGCCATGACCTGCCAGAGCCGTTCTGCCATGACCTGCCAGAGCCGTCCAGCCAGGACCTGCCAGAGCCGTCCAGCCAGGACCTGCCAGAGCCGTCCAGCCAGGACCTGCCAGAGCCGTCCAGCCAGGACCTGCCAGAGCCGTCCAGCCAGGATCTGCCAGAGCCGTCCAGCCAGGACCTGCCAGAGCCGTCCAGCCCGGACCGGTCGGAGTCCCTACGCCCGGACCTGCCGGAGTCCCTACGCCCGGACCGGTCGGAGTCCCTACGCCCGGACCGGTCGGAGTCCCTACGCCCGGACCGGTCGGAGTCCCTACGCCCGGACCGGTCGGAGTCCCTACGCCCGGACCTGCCGGAGTCCCTCAGCCCGGACCTGCCGGAGTCCCTCAGCCCGGACCTGCCGGAGTCCCTCAGCCCGGACCTGCCGGAGTCCCTCAGCCCGGACCTGCCGGAGTCCCTCAGCCCGGACCTGCCGGAGTCCCTACGCCCGGACCTGCCGGAGTCCCTCAGCCCGGACCTGCCGGAGTCCCTACGCCCGGACCTGCCGGAGTCCCTACGCCCGGACCTGCCGGAGTCCCTACGCCCGGACCTGCCGGAGTCCCTACGCCCCGACCTGCCGGAGTCCCTAAACCAGGACCTGCCTGAGTCCCTCAGCCAGGACCTGCCTGAGTCCCTCAGCCAGGACCTGCCGGAGTCCCTCAGCCAGGACCTGCCGGAGTCCCTCAGCCAGGACCTGCCGGAGTCCCTCAGCCAGGACCTGCCGGAGTCCCTCAGCCAGGACCTGCCGGAGTCCCTCAGCCAGGACCTGCCGCCCCTTATCCCGGTGCTGCCCCTTATCCCGGTGCTGCCCCTTATCCCGGTGCTGCCCCTTCATTTAGGTGGTGTTAGTGGGAGGGTGGTCATTGGGAGGGGGATAAAGAAGCGGGGATTGATTATGGTGGGGTGGGGACCTCGCCCTCAGCCTGAGCCACCACCGTGGTCAACTGCCCACCCAGACCCTCCCCTGGACTTTGTGCTGGTGCGCCCGGCGTTCGCACCTTGAGGGGGGGTTCTGTAACGGTCCTGACCTGTTTTATGTTGTTTTTGTATGTGTTTATGGTCAGGGCGTGTGTTTTGGGTGGGCAGTCTATGTTTTGTATTTCTAGGTTGGTTTTTGTGTTCGGCCTGGTATGATTCTCAATTAGAGACAGGTGTGTATCGTTTGTCTCTAATTGAGAGTCATACTAAGGCAGCCAGGGTTTCACTGGGGTTTTGTGGGTGTTTGTTCCTGTGTCCTCACAGGACGGTTGAAGGTTAGTCACGTTTGTTGTTTTGTAGTTTTGTAGTGTCTTGTTTGCTGTTTTCATTAAAAGATGGCTTATTTCCCTCAATCCGCATCTTGGTCCTATCCATGCTCCTCCTCGTCTAAGGGGGAGAACAACAATGACTACCTTTACAATATGGTCCTTGACTAGTCTCTCAAAGCACTTCATGATGACGGAAGTGAGTGCTACGGGGCGGTAGTCGTTTAGCTCAGTTACCTTAGCTTTCTTGGGAACAGGAACAATGGTGGCCCTCTTGAAGCATGTGGGAACAGCAGACTGGGATAAGGATTGATTGAATATGTCCTTCAACACACCAGCCAGCTGGTCTGCGCATGCTCTGAGGACGCGGCTGAGAATGCCGTCTGGGCCTGCAGCCTTGCGAGGGTTAACACGTTTAAATGTTTTGGTAGCGGGCCATGTCAGTGGCACTGTATTGTCCTCAAAGCGAGCAAAAAAGTTATTTAGTCTGTCTGGGGGCAAGACATCCTGGTCCGCGACGGGGCTGGTTTTCTTTTTGTAATCCGTGATTGACTGTAGACCCTGCCACACACCTCTTGTGTCTGAGCTGTTGAATTGTGACTCTACTTTGTCTCTATACTGGGACTTAGCTTGTTTGATTGCCTTGCGGAGGGAATAGCTAGACTGTTTGTATTCGGTCATGTTTTACGGTCACCTTGCCCTGGTTAAAAGCACTGCTAACCATAATGCCTAACCTTAACCTTAACCACACTGCTAACCATAATGCCTAACCCTAACCTTAACCACACTGCTAACCATAATGCCTAACCTTAACCACACTGCTAACCATAATGCCTAACCCTAACCTTAACCACACTGCTAACCATAATGCCTAACCCTAACCTTAAATTGAGGACAAAAAGCTTATTTTTGTTTTCATGGAGTTTTACAATATAGACAATTTTGACTTTTCAGATGGCCTATCTCAGGGGAAATCGCTCAGTTCTGCCTCGAGGACAAGACTCATGACAATAAATGTCAACCTGCACAAAAGACTTGTCACGATCGTCGTAGTGAGGAGACCAAGGCGCAGCGTGAGAGAAATACATCTTCCTTTTATTTTGACGAAGACGTAACACGAAACGAAACACTCTTACAAAACTAACAAAACAAACACACGACCGTGAAGCTATAAACAAAAGTGCGCACACACACGCTACTAATGTTCAACATAGACAATTACCCACAACAGCCCAATGCCTATGGCTGCCTTAAATATGGCTCCCAATCAGAGACAAATGAATGACAGCTGTCTCTGATTGAGAACCATTCAGGCAACCATAGACTTACCTAGAAACCTACACTCAACACAAACCCATACACTCTAACAAAACCCCCTAGACACTACAACCACCCAAGACAAGACAAAAACACAAAAACATCCCCCCTGTCATACCCTGACCTAACGAAAATAGTACAGAAAATAAAGATAACTAAGGCCAGGGCGTGACACGACTTTAGATAACAGTGCCATGGTATGGACTTTAGACACAGTACTACCATTATAGAGACCAATCCAATGATTTTCTAGCAGGGTTGAAAAGCTAACAGCAATTGGGTAGTAAGAATTTTGTTTTGGTATATAGAGGTAAGACGATATATTTGTCGGTGGATATATTCAATCAAATATGGATAAAAAATATATGCAATACATTTTTTCATTCTCATGAAAGTGACTGCGGTGTCATGAGAAAAGGTGTCTATACAAGTGTGTGTGCTCAAGTAAATGGAACTCCTTTTTTAGAGTGGAAGCTTGTCAAACACTTCCACCTATGATTCATAGCTCTGCACAAACACACACACACACACACACACACACACACACACACACACACACACACACACACACACACACACACACACACTCCAAGGCTTTATGGGTTTGATTGTAATGTAATTACACTGTCCATTCCACTCCATGGTTACTGTTTTATAATTTCACTCCATCGTCATCATTATCTCTCTGTGTCATTGTGATTAGATATCACATTTCCTCAACACTCATATTATACACAGATACAGTTCCATGCAATCTAATTTCCCTCATTATTATGCATGACCTGTGTGTTGGGTCTGTGAACGTGTGATTGTGTTAGCTTGTGATAGTGTTCAAATGTATCACATGAAACTGGATCTGAGAGGGCTCAACGGTGGTTTGGTTCAGTGGTTCAGAGCCTCTGGACCATGTCCTCTATGGGTGCCACAGGGTTCAATTCTCGGGCCGACTCTTTTCTCTGCATATATAAAGATGTTGCTCTTGCTGCGGATACATTAGTAGATCTGATTCACCCGATACAGTAGTAGATTTGATTGACCCCGATACATTGGTAGATATTGATTCACCCGATACATTGGTAGATTTGATTGACTCCGATGCATTGGTAGATTTGATTCACCCTGATACACTAGTAGACTTGATTCACCCGATACATTGGCAGATATTGATTCACCCCGATACACTAGTAGACTTGATTCACCCGATACATTAGTAGATATTGATTCACCCCGATACATTAGTAGATATTGATTCACCCCGATACACTAGTAGACTTGATTCACCCGATACATTGGCAGACATTGATTCACCCCGATACATTAGTAGATATTGATTCACCCGATACATTGGTAGATATTGATTCACCCCGATACATTGGTAGATATTGATTCACCCCGATACATTAGTAGATATTGATTAACCCCAATACATTAGTAGATATTGATTCACCCCGATACATTAGAACATTTGATTCACCCCGATACACTAGTAGACTTGATTCACCCGATACATTGGTAGATATTAATTCACCCCGATACATTAGTAGATATTGATTCACCCCAATACATTAGTAGATATTGATTCACCCCAATACATTGGTAGATATTGATTCACCCGATACATTGGTAGATTTGATTCACCCGATACACTAGTAGATTTGATTCACCCGATACATTGGTAGATATTGATTAACCCCAATACATTAGTAGATATTGATTAACCCCAATACATTAGTAGACATTGATTCACCCCGATACATTGGTAGATATTGATTCACCCCGGTACATTGGTAGATATTGATTCACCCCGATACATTAGTAGATATTGATTCACCCCGATACATTAGTAGATATTGATTCACCCCGATACATTAGTAGATATTGATTAACCCTGATACATTAGTAGATATTGATTCACCCCAATACATTAGTAGATATTGATTCACCCGATACATTAGTAGACATTGATTCACCCCGATACATTAGTAGATATTGATTCACCCCGATACATTAGTACATATTGATTAACCCCAATACATTAGTAGATATTGATTCACCCCGATACATTTGGAGATGTATGCATCTGCACAGGTACTGGTGTCAAAGGCTGTGTTCCACATGGCACCCTATTCCCTTCATAGTGCACTACTTTCCCCAATAGGGATCTTGTCAAAAGCAGTGTACTACATAGGGAATAGTATGCAATTTGGTATGTACATAAAAGTCAAGAAGGAGGGCGAGGAGGGCCCTAGGAAGCAGAGGGAGGGAAACCTGCTGTATTTCATGTGTCAGGGTGTGCTGGACGAAAGAAGACTATCATTTAGTGGAATATTTACGAGCCGCAGGGTTCACGTCTCTGGGGAGGGAGCCTAATAAATTGGAGTTTCAGAGGAGATTGTATCTCAAAGAGCTCAAGAAGCTGTCTGTGGTTTTGTCTGAAAGTGGATGTGTTGGGGCTTGTGCTAGAGTGGTGGTGCTAGTGGTGGAGATACGCGGAGGTGGAAGACTACTTGGAACAGTTTGGTTCTAGTGAAGTAATTGTTGTTCAAGGAATCTGAAAGACAAAACAGAGAAATTCTTGAGAGAGGGAGTGGAGCAAAGAGAAAGAGCGAGAGGGAGTTGTATTTTCTCTGTCTTATCACATAGTCCACACTGGATCAGAGCATGTCCAGGCAAGTCTCGAACATGTCTCCACATGTCAATGCAACCAATAATGAGTCATTTGGGAGAGTTTGCATACTGTACCATACAGAACATTGATTACAATAGACTATGCATTCATACAGATATACATGTGTAGGGTCCTTGTATTGGAATATAATTCTCAGCGGATGGTGAAAATGTGTGTAAAATCCAAATTCTCACTGGCCAGCTTTGTAAACTACTGTATTTTATTTCTTTATTTGGCATGAAATATTCCGTTTTAATATGTCCTCTTATAGCCATTTCTCAGGGAGAGCTCTTTACTGCTAGAGATCTAGCAACACACGCAGGAATTCTCTACTGCTGAGCTAGACCTGGTGCTACTGACAACACTATGGAATGAATAGAATAAAACAAAGAAATGTTAATAAAAAGATTTGACAGGACAGTCAGCTGTAATTTCTATCAACCTCACAGAATAGTGAGGGATACAGGGTATATCAGTGGTGGCTGTTGACACCTTAAATACGGAGGACGGCTCATAGTAATGGCTGGAACGGAATAAATGGAATGGTCTCAAACACATCAAACCTTTGGTTTTTTGATACCATTCCATTCCAGCCATTATTATGAGACATCCTCCCGTCACCAGCCTCCTCGGGTGTGTATGTGATTCTATCTGTGTGAAAGAGACATACAGTTGAAGTCGGAAGTTTACATTCACTCAGGTTGGAGTCATTAAAACTCGTTTTTCAACCACTCCACAAATTTCTTGTTAACAAACTAGAGTTTTGGCAAGTCGGTTAGGACATATACTTTGTGCATGACACAAGTAAATTTTCCAACAATTGTTTAGAGACAGATTATTTCACCTATAATTCATTGTATCACAATTCCAGTGGGTCAGAAGTTTACATACACTTAGTTGACTGTGCCTTTAAACAGCTTGGAAAATTCCAGAAAATGATGTCATGGCTTTAGAAGCTTCTGGTAGGCTAATTGACATCAATCGAGTCAATCGGAGGTGTACCTGTGGATGTATTTTAAGGCCTACCTTCAAACTCAGTGCCTCTTTGCTTTACATCATGGGAAAATCAAAAGAAATCAGCCAAGACCTCAGAAAAATAATTGTAGACCTCCACAAGTCTGGTTCATCTTTGGGAGCAATTGCCAAACACCTGAAGGTACCATGTTCATCTATACAAACAATAGTACGCAACTATAAACACCATGGGACCACGCAGCCGCAGCCGCTCAGCAAGGAAGAAGCCACTGCTCCAAAACAGCCATAAAAAAGTCCGACTACAGTTTGCAACTGCACATGGGGACAAAGATCATACTTTTTGGAGAAATGTCCTCTGGTCTGATGAAACAATAATGACCATTGTTATGTTTGGAGGAAAAAGGGGAGTATTGCAAGCCGAAGAACATCCCAAACGTGAAGCACGGGGGTGGCAGTATCATGTTGTGGGGGTGCTTTGCTGCAGGAGGGACTGGTGCACTTCACAATATAGATGGCATAATGAGGAGGAACATTATGTGGATATGTTGAAGCAACATCTCAAGACATCAGTCAGGAAGTTAAAGCTTGGTCGCAAATGGGTCTTCCAAATGGACAATGACCCCAAGCATACTTCCAAAGTTGTGGCAAAATGGCTTAAGGACAACAAAGTCATGGTATTGGAGTGGCCATCACATAGCCCTAACCTCGATCCCATACACAATTTGTGGGCAGAACTGAAAAAGCATGTGCGAACAAGGAGGCCTACAAACCAGCTCTGTCAGGAGGAATGGGCCAAAATTCACCCGACTTATTGTGGGAAGCTTGTGGAAGGCTACCCGAAATGTTTGACCCAAGTTAAACAATTTAAAGTCAACGCTACCAAATACTAATTGAGTGTATGTAAACTTCTGACCCACTGGGAATGTGATGAAAGAAATAAAAGCTGAAATAAATCATTCTCTCTACTATTATTCTGACATATCACATTCTTAAAATAAAGTGGTGATCCTAACTGGCCTAAGACCGGGAAGTTTAACTTGGATTAAATGTTAGGAATTGTGAAAAACTGAGTTTAAATGTATTTGGCTAAGGTGTATGCAAACTTCCGACTTCAGCTGTATACACGTAGTTCAGTATGTACTTGTCCATATCAACACACACACACATTTGCACTCATATACGCCACATAACATTTGAACATCAAAACTCCATGTACGTTCCATATTCATTTTCTACAATCAATCACATTCAATCAAATGTATTTATAAAACCTTTTTTTACATCAGCACAAAGTGCTTAAACAGAAACCCAGCATAAAACCCCAGAGAGCAAGCAAAGCAGATGTACAGAAGAAGCACGGTGGCTAGGAAAAAATCCCAAAGGCAGGAACCTAGGAAGAAACCTAGAGAGGAACCAGGCTCTGAGGGGTGGCCAGTCCTCTTCTGGCTGTGCCGTGTGGAGATTATAGCACATGGACTGTGAAAACAGGCCTATATTTGGAGAGGGGACCCAGTCAGTGTGGGTGGTCCTGTTTAAAAGATGTACAACCTGAGACCATGAAAGTGTTACTCACTAATATATACATAGACATTCTATAGGTATAGAATACGTGCTGTATATATTAGTCTACACATTCTACCTATACATGGTTTATGGAGTGACTTTCTATACAACTGATGAGAATATGCGGCTTATAATAGAGCCTAAGCACCACATGTTTTACACAATCACCAGTTGTGAACGCCCACACGTGATTCTGATTAAATGGGCCACTGGAGAAATGTAATTGAATAGATGGTGTGGGTTCTTCCAAGAGATCTGCTTGATGATGCATGATGATGAGATGATTCATTAAAATGTAGATAACATATTTTACAGCTATGAGGATCTCTCTGTCCTTGACTGCGACTTCTAAACGGAGGCTGTCTATTATTGTGCTGTGTTCACAGAAATTCTGTTCACATAAATTGTGTTCACAGGAAAACATCTTGGCAGCATGTGGGCACGAGATAAGGCAAATCAAATCATCTCAGACAGTTACACAGACTCTCAGTCCTAACTGTAACTGTTTTTGAGGGAAGCTAAGCGATGTGAAAAAAGGAACAAGTTGACACCTTGTAATCAAATCAAATCAAAGTTTATTTCTCACGTGCACTGAATACATTTCACCTTACAGTGAAATGCTTACTTACAGGCTCTAACCAACAGTGCAATTTTTGTTTAAGTGTTAGGTGAACAATGGGTAAGTAAAGAAATAAAAACAACAGTGAAAAATAACAGTAGCGAGGCTATTTACAGTAGCGAGTCTATAACAGTAGCGAGGCTATAACAGTAAAGAGGCTATATACAGGCACCGGTTAGTCGGACTGATTGAGATAGTATGTACATGTAGATATGGTTCATGTGACTATGCATATATGATAAACAGAGAGTAGCAGTAGCGTAAAAGAGGGGTTGGCAGGTGGTGGGTGGCGGGACACAATGCAGATAGCCCGGTTAGCCAATGTGCGGGGTTACTGGTTGGTCGTACTAATTGAGGTAGTATGTAAATGAATGTATAATTAAAGTGACTATGCATATATGATAAACAGAGAGTAGCAGTAGCGTAAAAGAGGGGTTTGGCGGGTGGTGGGTGGCGGGTGGCGGGACACAATGCAGATAGCCCGGTTAGCCAATGTGCAGTGTTACTGGTTGGTCGGGCTAATTGAGGTAGTATGTACATGAATGTATAATTAAAGTGACTATGCATGTGTAATAAACAGAGAGTAGCAGCAGCGTAAAAAGAGGGGTTGGGGGGGCACACAATGCAAATAGTCCGGGTAGCCATTTGATTACCTGTTCAGGAGTCTTATGGCTTGGGGGTAAAAGCTGTTGAGAAGCCTTTTGGTCCTAGACTTGGCGCTCCGGTACCGCTTGCCATGCGGTAGTAGAGAGAACAGTCTATGACTGGGGTGGGTGGGGTCTTTGACAATTTTTAGGGCTGTCCTCTGACACCGTCTGGTGTAGAGGTGCTGGATGGCGGGCAGCTTGGCCCAAGTGATGTACTGGGCTGTACGCACTACCCTCTGTAGTGCCTTGCGGTTGGAGGCCGAGCAGTTGCTGTACCAGGCAGTGACGCAAAAATGCAAAAATGCAGACGACCAAAATAAGAAGGCCAAAATATCTATATGAGCGCTAATGGTATACTGTAGCTCATTTAAGATGCACCATAAAAACATACAGATTATTATCAATATATATCCTAAATTATAAACCACCAACCCTAAATGTTCTGACATGTATGAGGTGTGTACTGAAGTGACCAACAGTTTGTTTTTCCTCAACAACAGGAGTCCAGATGTGTCCATCTGGAAAACAGTCAAGATGGAGTGCGTGCTGATGTGTTCCTCTTTTATTTGAAGGTGTGCGTGAGTGCGTGCATGCATCACCCTCAGAACCCTCAGCTGTAACCTACGTCTGTTTGTATTGGGCTACTTTACAGACACGGGCAACTTGACTTTCCATGTAGGGCCTACAAGGAGTGAGAACACAATGTGATGTTTATAGTATGAGTAGTCTGCCAGTGGATGCTATGTATGGCATGGTAATAGAGATATGGCAGTCACTATGCTAGTCTGGGCTATGGAATGGGCTGACGTCATATCATTAGTAGGCAGAGATAAGGGATATCAGCAGGCCTGAGGTCACCAGCCATTAGCCCTGACAGACAGGGTAGGGTTGACATGGAGCAGGAGACGCCCAGCCAACCCAGTGTCACACTGCCACACTGACATGTCAACACCTAGGGATGTGGCTGGAAGGTTAATGTATGGATTGGACTGAGGTTGTGACTCTTTCTCTATCACGATGTCTCTCTTTCTCTTACTTTCTCTATGTCCGGATGGACTGAGTGTGACTCTCTCTCTCTTCATAACATGTCCTTGAGTAAAATGAGTCTCTGTCTTTGTGTTCTCTATTAGTTTCTCTCTGCTTATTTCTTACCCTCTCTCTGTCACACTCAGTAATATAGAACACTTTCACCCTCTCATGTATATTATGGTGTGGTTGTGTCATAGAGACACTGCTTTGTTGTAACATCTGCTAGTCTGCATTACCCCTGGAATGGATATGAAGTTTGTACATTCAATGCTGCAGGGCTCAACCGAAAAAGTGAAAGTACACACCCGCACACAAACACCTAGAGCAGTGAAGAGTTCAATCTAACCGTCCCTCCCATACAACCGTGTGCTGTTTGGGAGGTATTATATACACATCCCACTCCAAGGAATGCAGAACATTGCTGACTACATCTATTTTTTCAACACAGGCTTGGATCATATTGGAAAATGCAATTCAATATATGCAGACTAAAAAGCTGAGGCAACTGCTTAGGCTAAAAATACGTACAAGGATTTAAGAGGAAGACGGTATCAGAATCTGTTTGGCTCTTAGCTCATACAGGAGGCCTGATATCCCTGGCTCCTGAATTTCATAAAAATATACGTGGAAGGTGGACCCACATGTGAGCACAGACACACATAGAGAAACACACATGCAAACAATCTCATCCCTAACACTCTCTCATGTCTGTCTGTCTGTCTGTCTGTCTGTCTGTCTGTCTGTCTGTCTGTCTGTCTGGCCTATGGTATGATGTGTGTAGTGTTGAGTGTAGTGTACTTGTGGTGAGACTGTGTGATAAATCTCTGACAGGGAGGCAGACATGAGAGCAGAACGCCTGAGTCTGCAAATCATTTACCGTTAGACCTTTTACCCCTTACTGTACATCATTCTCACTACTACAGCTGGAGAGAACTTTACATCATTCTCACTACTACAGGAGAGAACTGTACATCATTCTCACTACTACAGGAGAGAACTGTACATCATTCTCACTACTACAGCAGTAGAGAACTTTACATCATTCTCACTACTACAGGAGATAACTGTACATCATTCTCACTACTACAGGAGATAACTGTACATCATTCTCACTACTACAGGAGATAACTGTACATCATTCTCACTACTACAGGAGAGAACTGTAAATCATTCTCACTACTACAGGAGAGAACTATACATCATTCTCACTACTACAGGAGAGAACTATACATCATTCTCACCACTACAGCGGGAGAGAACTTTACATCATTCTCACTACTACTACAAGAGAGAACTTTACATCATTCTCATTACAGCAGGCGAGAACTATACATCATTCTCACTACTACAGGAGAGAACTATACATCATTCTCACTACTACAGCAGGCGAGAACTATACATCATTCTCACTACTACAGGAGAGAACTATACATCATTCTCACTACTACAGCAGGCGAGAACTATACATCATTCTCACTACTACAGGAGAGAACTATACATCATTCTCACTACTACAGCAGGAGAGAACTGTACATCATTCTCACTACTATAGGAGAGAACTATACATCATTCTCACTACTACAGGAGAGAACTATACATCATTCTCACTACTACAGCAGGCGAGAACTATACATCATTCTCACTACTACAGCAGGAGAGAACTATACATCATTCTCACTACTACAGCAGGAGAGAACTAGGTAACCCAGGCTTGGATGTAAATGCCACTGTTATGTGGAAGCTACGGGCCATGTGACCTGACCAAGATTAACACTGGTTTGTTTTGAGAGAGAGACAATCAACATGCCAAAGCCACAACTGTCTGATGAGTTTTCATCCTGGCCAATCACTGTCACTGTGATAGACTCCCTTGCCTCCTCTCGTTGTTGTTCCCATGACAACCTTCATACAGCATCAGGGACGTGAAGCCTTGTCAGAAAGTATTAATGGGAGTGTGTAAAGAGAGTTCAGGTGGGCTCAGAGTTTTCTGACGCTGTTTCAGTCTCTAGTATCTATACTGCAACAGTTTATGTGCTGGGGGCTAGTGTTCTGCTGTCTTATCTGGTGTCCTGTGTGATCTTAGGTATGCTACCTCTAATTCTCCCATCTCTCTCTCTCTATCTCTCTCTCTCCGGGGACCTGAGCCCTAGGACCATGCCTCAGGATTACCTGGCCTGATGACTACTGGCTGTCCCCGTCTCCAGTCCACCTGGTCGTGCTGCTGATCCAGTTTCTGCTGTTCTGCCTGTGGCTATGGAACCCTGACCTGTTCACCGGACAGGCTACCTTGTCCCATACCTGCTGTTTTGACTCTCTCCCCTCCCTCTCTCTCTCCATCCCTTTCCCTTTTTCTCTCTCTACCGCACCTACTGTCTCAACCTCTGAATGCTTCGCTCTGAAAAGCCAACTGACATTCATGGCACCCTCTATAACCACTGTGATTATTATTGTACCCTGTTGGTCATCTACAAACGGTTATACATCTTGAAGATCAATCTGACCTAAATAACCACTTCTCCCCTACACCCCCCTCTGCCCCTCTTTCTCCACTTCTCACCATAGCACGCACTCAAGATGTTATGGGGCTTGAGTTAGCTTACCCCCAAGGCTGACAGATTTTTAACCCACGAGGGTAACATATTTTGGGGGTTGGAACTAATCAGTAGCTCACCACTTTGCTCCGATGCATGACACACACACACACACACCCACACCCAAACACACACACACACACACACACACACACACACACACACACACACACACACACACACACACACACACACACACACACACACACACACACACACACACACACACACACACACACACACACACACACACACACACACACACAGAGACCGTGTGGAAACCTTTCTGCAGCGGCTCGCAACTCACTTCACGCCTCCTGACTTACAGTTTTTCCCCAGTTGTTAACACACGTTTGCTAAAACTAAATTTCAGGTACTCAAAACTCTAAAAACATAACAGTGAGCCAACTTCCCCAAACCCCACAGACATCCTGCAAAATGAAACACAGCAATCAAAATCATGTACTCCCTGCTCAAAATGAAACTCCGCATACAAATGAGACACACACAGACACATCAAATGAATCTAACTTAGTGACAAACGAGATCACACTGTGACATATTCAAAACACTACTATCAGAACCTATTTCAGTGTAAAGACTACCATGTCGTTGTTATACTGTATATTGTTTGTGTGTACTCCAAAAAGAAAGAAACACAAATACAACATTTTTTAAAATATATTTCAACATGACTCAATACATGTCAACCAGCATACTGTAAGCACACATACAGAAAAAAATGACAACATACAGTAAATATATTTTGCATTCGCAAAGGAATAAAATACTGTATGTTAGATCAATTGTATGGAATAGATAAAGAAACTGTCAAAATACAGTAAAATCAAGATCATAATCCAAAATGTCTGTTTTGTTCCAGCCACAGATTTTAATCAACATCACAGGCATTGCCAGACAGCGGGGGAAATATCTTCTGGCATGACACATCCACCCCTGACAGGACTCTGCTGGAATGGCACCACAGGCCTCCTCAATTACCTGGAGAAAGGCCATACGTTCATGGGGTTTGCGATCATACACCTTCCACCGCCATGCTGAAAACAACTCCTCAGTGGGGTGAGATATGGGGAATATGGTGGGAGATGGAGAACTGTAAACCTGGGATGGTCATGGAACCAGTTGCGGATCTGAGCAGCTCGTTTCCAACGATGGAAACGTTGTCCCAAATTAGAACATACGTTTGCTGCTCAGGATCACCTGACCCGCTCTGCTCTGGCTGAAAAGGTGTTCAGGAAATGAAAGAGATGGGCATTGTTGTATGGTCCAAGGGTGGCATGGCAGTGGAGAACCCCATTGAGGCTCATAGCTGCTTAGATGGTGACATTTCCCCCGCGCTGGCCAGGTACAGTACCTCAATAATGGCGCGTTGACCAATGATCTTCCCTCCTCTCCTCCTCGTCTTTGCTAAATTGAATCCAGCCTCATCTATGAATATGAGTTCCTGGGGGATGGGACTTGCATCCAACTCCATGATTCTCTGAAATGACAGTAAATACTGTAATTGCTGTTTAGTAAAGTTCACTGGCATCATCAATGAGTCTCTAATGTTTCCAGAGTGTAGTACTACTACATTGCTTACTCTCACACCGTTTATCCTTCACTCTGGGAATTCCTTTCAAATGGGACTCGATTTGCTTCATCCGGAGATGGTGTTTCTTAAGGATGGGGGCTGTGGTTGATAAGCCCCCTCTGATGTTATGGAAGATGGCAGGGTTTTCAATAACCTAGTTGTGAAGGTTGTGCCAAAAGTTGAGAATTGTGTGTTGTGTTTTTCCAAATGTTTGTTATAGAATTGCAATCTGAGTGTAAAGCAAAACATGGGCCAGTAGTAATGTAGATCTGGTGTCTGGTTTTGCTAAATGAGTTAAAAGTGTGGGTCATTGTGCCTCGTGGGCCAGTTTTAGTGTGTAAACAATTGGGCAAAAACGTTTTTTTTTTACTCTCCAGCTGTTGGTCGTGCCGTTTACGTATATTCACACACGTCTGAGAAGGTGCTGAAAGGAACAGGAGGAAGCTTTCATGTCACCTCCTCATCAAAGGGTGATGACAGACAAAACAAAGGGGGTGAGATGCACACAAGGAAACACACAAAGAACCAACACACAGACATACACAAAGATACACATAATGCTCTACAGCTTGGCAGAGTAATGGAGAATGTGATGTAACAGAGTCAGTATTTCCCTCTGGCTGAGGCTTCAAGGGTCGTCAGTGTGATCAGAGTGAGGGGGCGATGGTGGGCAGGCAATGGCGCTGGGGAAAGGTCAGGGGAGCTTTAGGTCCAGTGGGAGATAGGGGTGGGGGAGAGGGAATGGGGATGGGACAGAGGACGGGAGAGATGGAAAGAGGTAGGCAGGTTGGGGACAGGAGAGAGGGAGAAAGGAAGGGTTGGGGAGAGGAGAGCAGAGCAGAGAAAGGAAGGGTTGGGGAGAAAACAGGGTAGAGAAGAAGAACCATAGGGTAGAACTGAGAAAAGGGTAAAGGGTGAATTGAGAAAGGTGGGAGCAAAAGGAATGAGAGATAAGTTGAAAACAACTGTCTACCCCCTCCTCTCCTCTCACCCACTGCCCAGCAGTTGGTCAGGTCTCTGAGGGACAGGTGACGTTGGGTGAGTGTTTACTGGACATGTGACGCACACCAGAGCAGAGGGAATGTGTGGTACGTCAAATGAGACGAGGGGGGGGGGGAAGAGAGAGAGAAACAGAGATAGAGATATAGAGACAGACAGAGAAGTACAGACATAAGGGAAAGAGTTCAGCGAGAGAGTGAGAACAGCAGGCAGTGTGTGTTTGTCATCTGTGTAACAGTAGCCGGGGCTAAGGGGCCAAGGGAGATCTATAAAGGAGAGAAGGAGTGTTATATTACCCATGTTCTCCTGCTGCCCCCAGCTACCGTCACGCTCCACTAGGTGCTGATGTCACTCACTCACGTCCCAACACTCAGACACACACATTAAGACACGGATGCATGCACATAGTTACGAACGCACACACACACACACAAGGACACAGAATCAGACCCACATGCACAAAGGTACTTACTGACATACTGTACACACACACACACCCCAGCTAGCAATGAGGAATTGGCCCAGAAGCAGTGCTCTTCCGGGGGGCTGGAACTGATTGAATCGGCCCGCAATGGCCTTTGATGGGGAGAACATCCACACTCTAGAGGACGTCCTCAAAATGAATGACTGCCCAGAATCGGCCCAAGTACATCAGGCCGTTTCCGTCTACCGGAATTCAGCCGACTTTTCTGGTATCTTACCAGAATCACCCCAGAAGCGCCCCGATGCAATTTTAAATAAATGTATACAAAATTACCCGATTTAGTAATTTAAAAATGACTATACTATATATACATTTTATACATACACATTATACCCATTCACAATTTTTTGGGGGAATACATTTACCCCCTTTTCGTCATATCTAATTGTCTTATCCCATTGCTGCAACACCTGTATGGACTAGGGAGAGGCGAAGGTTGAGAGCCGTGCGTCCTCCGAAACACAACCCAGCCAAGCCGCACTGCTTCTTGACACACTGCCCACTTAACCCGGAAGCCAGCCGCACCAATGTGTCGGAGGAAACACCGTGCACCTGCAGTGATCCTGCTCTTACCCTACTTCTTCAATGAAGACCCGAGTGGCCGTTATGTCCGTGACCAGGTATGCCTATGCACAAATGATCTGTTTCTTCATAAACATAATTTCATCATCTCTTGAAGACTGAAACAGGTTTCCTTCTCATCACCCCGAGAACACATCCCCACAGTGAAGCGTGGTGGCAACATCATGCTCTGGGTATGTTTTTCATTGACAGGGACTGGGAAACTGGTCAGAATTGAAGAAATGATGGATGGAGCTAAATACAGGGAAATTCTTGAGGGAAACCTGCTTCAGTCATCAAGAGATTTGAGACTGGGACGGAGGTTCACCTTCCAGCAGGACAATGACCCTAAGCATACTGATAAAGCAACACTCAAGTGGTTTAAGGGGAAACATTTAAATGTCTTAGAATGGTCTAGTCAAAGCCCAGACCTCAATCCAGTTGAGAATCTGTGGTATGACTTAAAAATAGCTGTACACCAGCGGAACCCTTCCAACTTGAAGGAGCTGGAGCAGTTTTTCGTTGAAGAATGGGCAAAAATCCCATTGGCTAGATGTGCCAAGCTTATAGAGACATACCCCAAGAGACTTGCAGCTGTAATTGCTGCAAAGGGTGGCACTACAAAGTATTGACTTTGGGGTGGTGAATAGTTATGCATGCTCAAGTTCTGTTTTTTTGTCTTATTTCTTGATTGTTTCACAATAAAAAATATGTTGCATCTTCAAAGTCGTAGGCATGTTGTGTAAATCAAATGATACAAACCCCCCATCTATTTTAATTCCAGGTTGTAAGGCAACAAAATAGGAAAGATGCCAAGGGGGTGAATACTTTTGCAAGCCACTGTAGATAGACAGGTGCCTTTCCAAATCATGTCCACTCAATTGAATTTACCACAGGTGGACTCCAATCAAGTGTAGAAACATCTCAAGGATGATCAATGGAAACACGATGCACCTCAGCTCAATTTCGAGTCTCATAGCAAAGGGTCGGAATATTTACGTAAATAAGGAATTTCTGTTTTTTGCAAACAAATCTTAAAACCTGTTTTCACTTTATGGGTTATTGTGTGTAGATTGATGAGGAAAATGTTGAATTGAATCTATTTTATAATAAGGCTGAAATTTAAGGGGTCTGAATACTTTCTGAATGCACTGTAATACTGTAGTTTTTACTGTAGTATTCTCCAGTATACTACAACATGCTATAGAAAGTATTACCCATGATTGAGGGATACTACCGTGTGTAGTATAGTATCCTATAGTATACTACAGTTTAGTATTCTATAGTAAACTGTAGTATTTTTTCATGTGGGCAACTCACTCTCACATACTCACAATCCAACGCCCTCACATCCCTTTTACCCCCAAACACGCAGGTCTCCTACACTCTGACGCTCATCACCTATTCAACAACACTTACTCCCTCATTCACATATTCACTAAACCACTCTCTCACTAACTCACCTATTCACTTCTTCATTCACCCACTCTGTAATGTATAACCCCCTAGTCCTGTCTTCAGCTTCACTCACCTCCTCATACTCTCCTAGCTATCTCACTCCCTAGGGCACATGAGAAACACTGCTTAGAGATAGGATAAAAAGATAGAGGGAATGATCTGAGACAGAGAGTTGAGGAGAGAGAGATGGAGAGAGAGACAGAGGGAGGGAGTAAGAGAGAGAGATAGAGAGAGCGACAGAGAGCGGGAGAGATGGAGAGAGAGCGATAGAGAGAGAGATTGAGAGAGGGGGGAAGGAGAGAGAGAGAGATGGAGAGAGGAGTGAGAGAGAAAGAGAGAGAGAGAGAGACGGAGAGAGAGACAGAGAGAGAGAGACGGAGAGAGAAGGAGTAAGAGAGAGATAGAGAGACAGAGAAAGATACAACCTATATTTATGTTGATTTATTTTCCCTTTCGTACTTGAACTATTTGCACATCATTACAACACAGTATATATACATAATATGACATTTGAAATGTCTTTATTCTTTTGGAAGTGTAATGTTTACTGTTAATGTTTTATTGTTTATTTCACTTTTGTTTATCTATTTCACTTGCTTTGGCAATGTAAACATACGTTTCCCATGCTAATAAAGCCTTTAAATTGAAAGAGAGAGAGAAACACAGTTCCATGTTCTCTTGCTCAGAAAACATGAAAAAGTGGGCCACAGAACAACAACCCCAATGCATAGACCTAGACAGATAGATAGGACTGACAGGACTGTGCATTAAACCCAGCATAAATATAGAAGGAACCAGTCTCTCTCCACTGCACCCATATAGACATGACCTCCCTCACTCACGGAGCACATGGTGTTACGTTGAATACCGTCCCCCTCTCAACCCCTCAGCGCTTCCGTCACACTCTACAAATAACTCACACAGGGTCCCCAGACACAGCCACACTCCCCTAGCATTGTTTATATGCCCTCACAACTTCTCATTGGTCGATACAGAGATGTCATGTCACGCCCTGGCCTTAGTATTCTTTGTTTTCTTTATTATTTTAGTTAGGTCAGGGTGTGACATGGGGAATGTTTATGTTTTGTTGGTGTTGGGTGTTTATATGGTAAAGGGGTGATGGGGTGTAGTATATGGTTTTGTGTTGAGTGTAGATGTCTAGCGTTGTCTATGTTGGTTAGTTATCTAGGAGAGTCTATGGTTACCTGAATGAGTTCCCAATTAGAGACAGCTGATTTCGGTTGTCTCTGATTGGGAGCCTTATTTAGGGTAGCCATAGGCTCTCATTGGTTGTGGGTAAATGTCTATGTAAGAACGTTAGTAGCCTGTATGTTTGTGCACAACGTTTGTAGCTTCACGGTCGTTTTGTTGTTTTGTTAAAGTGTTTTTGTGTCGTGTTCATCTTCGTGTTATAATAAAAGAAGATGGCTTATTTTCCAAAAGCTGCATTTTGGTCCATTAATCCGCCACACGATCGTGACATGTCAATCATTGTTTACCTACTCTCGTGACCTTTTATTGGTCAATATGGAGCTGTCAATCATGTCCAAGCGCCGCCCAGTCCTGTGTTTTCTGTTTATTTGTGTGCGTTGTGTGTGCCTCCTGACAGTGCTGTAATGTGCTGTACTGTGCTGCGCTGGCTAGGAAAATGCTTACTGCAGCCGTGACTGTGAAATACTGCACGCTTCCACGGGTGGACAAGGGCACACACTCCTCATTCAGGGGCTTTAAATCACACAGCACTGGAGGAGGTAAACACACACGCACACACACGCAACATAAACACGTGAGTGCACACACGAGCGCGCGTACGCACGCACACATCCCCACTGCGGAATAGGTGAGAGGGTGATTCTTATGGTCCTGTTGTCCTCCTGTCCCCGTTAATGGTCAGCCCCTCCCTGCACCTGAACATCCTGTACACAGAAACACAGAGAGTGAGGATCAGTAATTGAAGAGAGGGAATCAGTCACTGCTGGACTGAACTGGACATGGGTTTCAATGAATTCCTCTATGGGGGCAGAGTTCAATACATGGTTGTATGTGTGTGTTTTGTGTCTGGTCAGGCTCTGTGGAGTAGACACAGTGTTGAATGTCTGCCGGGACACGTGGGCATCTTTACACACATTAACAACAATAGCTGGGGCTGAACAGTTTGTGGGGAGACATTTTGTGCATGTGCTCACACACAGAATTACGTAGGCATGCTCGCACACACTGGCTGCTGTACATACACAGGAATTTCGCTCTCTCTCTCTCCTCTTCTCCTTCCTGTCATCTGCCCAGCCTCTCCCCTTTCCTATCTCCTTTAAAATCTTCACCTCACCCAATCTATTCTCATATTCCCTCTCCCCCCTCTCATTTTCTCATCTACCCTCTCTCCTCCCCCTCTCCCACCGTCTCTCTCTCTCTCTCGCTGACCTGGCCATTTGCCCTGTGACACTTCCCTCTCTGGCAGCAGGGCCAAGTCCCTCTTCTGTCACTACATGTCATCACCCTCTCTCTTCTCCCTTGTCTCTCACTTTTCACCCCTCCCACCCTCATCTGACTCCCTCATCCTTAGGGCTCAGTCAGGGTGAGAGACAGAGTTATGCTGGTTTCGAGGCAGGGTTAGACAGACAGATTGGATGGATGGGTGGACTAGAGAAAGGCACAGGCACCAGAGCCTCATCCCACCCTAGCCTCTGTCTGAGACCACTAGACAGACAGGAAGAGAGAGATAGAGAGAAATGGAAACATAGAGAACAGCTGGTCTGGTAATGTAATACTGTAGCGGAGTCTAACTCCATGTACTGGGCGATAGTGTAGGATAGACTGGGCTAGTCTGGGAGATAGGGTAGGATAGACTGGTCTAGTCTGGGAGATAGTGTAGGATAGACTGGGCTAGTCTGGGAGATAGTGTAGGATAGACTGGGCTAGTTGGGAGATAGGGTAGGATAGACTGGTCTAGTCTGGGAGATAGTGTAGGATAGACTGGGCTAGTCTGGGAGATAGGGTAGGATAGACTGGGCTAGTCTGGGAGATAGTGTAGGATAGACTGGGCTAGTCTGGGAGATAGGGTAGGATAGACTGGTCTAGTCTGGGAGATAGTGTAGGATAGACTGGGCTAGTCTGGGAGATAGTGTAGGATAGACTGGGCTAGTCTGGGAGATAGGGTAGGATAGACTGGGCTAGTCTGGGAGATAGTGTAGGATAGACTGGTCTAGTCTGGGAGATAGGGTAGGATAGACTGGGCTAGTCTGGGAGATAGGATAGACTGGGCTAGTCTGGGAGATAGTGTAAGATAGACTGGTCTAGTCTGGGAGATAGGGTAGGATAGACTGGGCTAGTCTGGGAGATAGTGTAGGATAGACTGGGCTAGTCTGGGAGATAGTGTAGGATAGACTGGTCTAGTCTGGGAGATAGGGTAGGATAGACTGGTCTAGTCTGGGAGATAGTGTAGGATAGACTGGGGTAGTCTGGGAGATAGGGTAGGATAGACTGGGCTAGTCTGGGAGATAGTGTAGGATAGACTGGGCTAGTCTGGGAGATAGGGTAGGATAGACTGGGCTAGTCTGGGAGATAGGGTAGGATAGACTGGGCTAGTCTGGTAGATAGGGTAGGATAGACTGGGATTGTCTGGGAGATTGTGTAGGACAGACTAGTCTGGGAGATAGTGTAGGATAGACTGGGCTAGTCTGGGAGATAGTGTAGGATAGACTGGGCTAGTCTGGGAGATAGGGTAGGATAGACTGGTCTAGTCTGGGAGATAGTGTAGGATAGACTGGGCTAGTCTGGGAGATAGTGTAGGATAGACTGGGCTAGTTGGGAGATAGGGTAGGATAGACTGGGCTAGTCTGGGAGATAGTGTAGGATAGACTGGGCTAGTCTGGGAGATAGGGTAGGATAGACTGGGCTAGTCTGGGAGATAGTGTAGGATAGACTGGGCTAGTCTGGGAGATAGGGTAGGATAGACTGGTCTAGTCTGGGAGATAGTGTAGGATAGACTGGGCTAGTCTGGGAGATAGTGTAGGATAGACTGGGCTAGTCTGGGAGATAGGGTAGGATAGACTGGGCTAGTCTGGGAGATAGGGTAGGATAGACTGGGCTAGTCTGGGAGATAGTGTAGGATAGACTGGGCTAGTCTGGGAGATAGGGTAGGATAGACTGGTCTAGTCTGGGAGATAGGGTAGGATAGACTGGGCTAGTCTGGTAGATAGGGTAGGATAGACTGGGCTAGTCTGGGAGATTGTGTAGGACAGACTAGTCTGGGAGATAGTGTAGGATAGACTGGGCTAGTCTGGGAGATAGTGTAGGATAGACTGGGCTAGTCTGGGAGATAGGGTAGGATAGACTGGGCTAGTCTGGGAGATAGTGTAGGATAGACTGGGCTAGTCTGGTCTAGTCTGGGAGATAGTGTAGGATAGACTGGGCTAGTCTGGGAGATAGGGTAGGATAGACTGGGCTAGTCTGGGAGATAGGGTAGGATAGACTGGGCTAGTCTGGGAGATTGTGTAGGATAGACTGGTCTAGTCTGGGAGATAGTGTAGGATAGACTGGGCTAGTCTGGGAGATAGTGTAGGATAGACTGGGCTAGTCTGGGAGATAGGGTAGGATAGACTGGGCTAGTCTGGGAGATAGGGTAGGATAGACTGGGCTAGTCTGGGAGATAGGGTAGGATAGACTGGGATTGTCTGGGAGATTGTGTAGGATAGACTGGCTAGTCTGGGAGATAGTGTAGGATAGACTGGGCTAGTCTGGGAGATAGGGTAGGATAGACTGGGCTAGTCTGGGAGATAGGGTAGGATAGACTGGGCTAGTCTGGGAGATAGGGTAGGATAGACTGGGCTAGTCTGGGAGATTGTGTAGGACAGACTAGTCTGGGAGATAGTGTAGGATAGACTGGGCTAGTCTGGGAGATAGTGTAGGATAGACTGGGCTAGTCTGGTCTAGTCTGGGAGATAGTGTAGGATAGACTGGGCTAGTCTGGGAGATAGGGTAGGATAGACTGGGCTAGTCTGGGAGATAGGGTAGGATAGACTGGGCTAGTCTGGGAGATTGTGTAGGATAGACTGGTCTAGTCTGGGAGATAGTGTAGGATAGACTGGGCTAGTCTGGGAGATAGTGTAGGATAGACTGGGCTAGTCTGGGAGATAGGGTAGGATAGACTGGGCTAGTCTGGGATAGACTGGGCTAGTCTGGGAGATAGGGTAGGATAGACTGGGCTAGTCTGGGAGATATGGTAGGATAGACTGGGCTAGTCTGGGAGATAGGGTAGGATAGACTGGGCTAGTCTGGGAGATAGGGTAGGATAGACTGGGCTAGTCTGGGAGATTGTGTAGGATAGACTGGTCTAGTCTGGGAGATAGTGTAGGATAGACTGGGCTAGTCTGGGAGATAGTGTAGGATCGACTGGGCTAGTCTGGGAGATTGGGGAGGATAGACTGGGCTAGTCTACCCCTTGACTGCTGTAACAACAGCCTACCACAGAGCACCATACTACCTAGTACACAGGATCTCTTTCTCGATCTCTGTATCTCTGCATGTCCCACCGGAACAGTCTCTTTTTCTCTCTCACCTACCCCATCTCCCTCTGTGTAACGTGTGTGGGAGACGGTCCGTGAGATCCACCTGATAACCAAGTATACTGTTACCCTGCTGCTGCTGTGGAGTCATCACCTGGAGAGCAGTTGGACCTACAGACAGGAGAAGGAGAGGAAGGAGAGGGAGGGAAAGAGGTGAGGGGGTGGAACACAAAAACACAGATGTATCTACGTAAACACTAGCTATAGCTGGCATGCCAGAGGTGTTCTGACTGTGTACCATAACTGTCTCTCTCTTCATAAACAGCATTAAAACGATGCAGGCCAGGCTATTGAACGTCACAGTTGTTTTTCTAACAGATTACCATCATCCCTCTGAGGCTGAACGAATGGTAACAGTAGCAGTAGCTCGCTAGGCTACATAACAGACTCAGAATCCCCTCTCTGGTTATGCGTGACATCAGACACCCAAGCACGTCAGCATGCGTGTACATATGTCCGTAGGATAGACTGGGCACAGCCCCTGCATGGCTTATGAGAGGAGTTGGGTGGAGCAGGGAGTGGAGGGGGAAAATTACATCACAATACAATTTCATGGAAGTAGTTTAACGTGCTTTAGCTCTTGACTGTGTGCAGAATAATGTTGCTCCCTACTGGTAGAAAATGGGACATGCATGGCACTAAACTCTTAAAAATGCAAACGCCACATTGAATGCTGCTAATGGATTTGTGCCACTCATCTATCCATTTTTACTCCACTTTCTACAACACATTTGTCTCATTGATATAAAAGTGAGAATGTCTTGTTTTGACATGTAACTTCTGCATTTGAAACAGGTTATCACTAGGTTTAAGGTCACATTATAATTCATAATATATTAAGGGAAAGGGGGATACCTCGTCAATTGTACAACTGAATGCCTTCAACTGAAATGTGTCTTCCCCATTTACCCCAACCCCTCTGAATCAGAGATGTAGTATTTCTGTGTGATGTTATGCCGCTTCCTGGCGGTCACCTGTGGAATGCATTGATGCACAACTGCTTTGTTAACTTGACTTATAAATGTCAATCAAACATTCAATCAATGAATCAATCAGCTGAATCAATAAATCAGTCGTCATGAATTCCCCATGAAATTGAGTTTAATAGATTGTTAAAAATAAGGCTATGATGCTGTTTTAGCAAACATTTACCAGGAGAAACCACAGTTATGGCCATACGGCTTTAGGGGCCCAGAGAAAGGCCTGGTACATACTACAGACCATCCTCTGGGGTACTGGAGATACACACACACACACACACACACACACACACACACACACACACACACACACACACACACACTCAAATGCAAGCCACACACACATGCAGACATCCACCCACCCAAAACGGTGGCAGTTAACAGGGATTTGAACCAACCAATACATAGCAGTGTTCTTTAAAAAAAACATGCATAGCTTAGTACCATGAATGTGTAGTTCTCCTGATCAGTCCACAGACGTTACTGTTTAGCTTTGATCCTTGTGTATTTTCCATTTTCTATTGGCCACGGTTTCATTTTATGGCACCATTATCACTGATCACTTTGAATATTCTCCTATTATGTTTTCCATGTAGAAAGTTACATTCTGAACCACCGAGGCTCAATAAGAAAAATAAATACTGGAATGGCTACAACACGATATGGACGTGATTTCTTCTGAATCGGAAAATAAATAGGCCGAGGCCTAACCAATCCCAACCCAGTTTCTTTTCTTCAAATATATAAAAATGAAACACTTGTCTATTGGTTTTTCTGCTTTCAGGTTACAGACACCATCAAAATACAGATTCATTTATAGAAGTGTCTCACAGACAACAAGTACAAAGAGCACAAAATCAAAAGTAAAAAAAGTTATTTGAATGCATTTGTAAAAACACAAAAACAAATGAAACACAAAGCAAACTTAGTTCTGTGTGGACAATGATTTTTAAGGTGCAACGTAAACACTTACGTTCATTAATAAATTCCCTGTGAAATATACAATTTTTCAGAGATGAAACCTTAAAAAATATATATTCATCATCAAATCATTGCTATTATGACTTTACTTAAACCCCCAGAGAAGATGCAAATGGATAATGTTAGATACGAATGACATTTAATATTCTTTTCATACTTCATTTTTTTGTCCTTTGGTAACTGGGTACACCTTGACAGAAATAAATAGTCCGTTACACCCTTTTCCCCTAAAATAGTTAGCACATGTTTAGTATAAGTGCACATTACCACGGACGGGTGTTCTACTTCAAGCGGCCTACATTATGTTTAAAAGTGCCAGGGAGCTCTAACATGAGGGAAGACCCTAAATTGCAGCAGGAGCACATTTCCCCAAAATGGCGGAACAGAGAGTTTGGCCCAAAATGGTAGAGCAAGCAGACATTTGGACGGAGATAGAGTACAAGACTTCCCCAAGCAGGCTGATACTAACTTCAGCACCGTTACAGTACTTCAAAATGGATCTTTTCTCCCCGATTACTTCAAGAAAGTGAGGAAATAAGAAAGGCTTTTTAAAGTATTGGAACAGGGCCCTACATTACATCTCACAGTCCTTTCTACACACATAGGTGCTCAAACATTGCTCACATTACCAACACCACACAGGTAGCAAAAATAAATCTGTTTTGTTCAAAGGTTACAATCTAAAATGCTCGACACGGTAAAGGTGACAGTGAACCCACACATATACGGTCCCATATCGTAACTTTACAAAATAAGATATCAATTCAGTGCAAAACCACTTAACCATTCCCTTTTGTCTTCTGTTTCTAAACATACAATACTGATGTTCCCTTATTTAATGTAATCTTAAATCAATATAATGCAGTTCCTCATCTTTGTTGACTGTACTGTTATTTTAATTATTTGTTCATCCTGTGCCATTATTATATGTGTAGTAAATATCATATAAGAAGTTTGCCTCACAGGAAAATGACGTTATTTGACCCTTATTGAACTATGGGAAGTACGTAGCACCTACACATGGTGGTACAGTACATATGTAATAACCTGGCATAATATAAGCCTGTCCCTTTATAGTAACTGTCCAGTGTTTCCAGATTTCAATGAAATATGACCTATAATTAATGACAATATGAGTGACATAATTTTCCTAGTTTTAAAAATGTTAATATGTAAAAAGAAAGCTGCTATTCTATGGAATGGTGTGGGCTTACCCCAACAATAGAATGGTGTGGGCATATACCGGTCATTAAAAATATTTATGTGAGTAGACCGCTGATTGGCCAGCTCATCCTCTTCAGGAGGATGCCATCATCCTCAATGAGGAAATAGCAAGCATTTTTGAAACGGTCTGCTTGAGATACAAGTTTGAGGTGGGGGTTTTGAAGAGTCAACAATATTATTTGAGTATGAGTTAACAGAATACAAAATTCTAAAAGTGAGATTTTCACTGGACAGTTACTTTAAAACACTGAGCTGCATTTATACCGCATCGACTTCTAGAATGTGCTGCAGATATCTGGAGCAAGTGAAAACAACGCTTTGAAAAGGGCCCGGTGAAGTGCACTGCACTTAAAAAGAGTGTACTTATCTATCCCATGTGCACTTATCAGGAGTTGACTTCACTACTTCCCTTTAACCTTGCCTGGCAAACATTAGGGCCCCAAATGTATGGATACATTTAAAACAGACACTAAAAGAATCCTTAGCAACAATGTAGTCATCCACAGTAGTAATAATAATATCAATAATAACAACTTAAAACCTAAGGGAGGGGCATGCGGGGGGTTGTGCGACCGAGTAGTGATGTGGCAGTCTGTGATCGGCTCACTCCTGGCAGGAAGTGACTTGCCAGACGATGATGTGGCTGCGTTCTGGTTTGGCGGGGGTGGCCTGCTTCATGGTGGGCTCCGATAGGCTGCCATCCACCTCTCCTACATCATCACCTGTTGAGGAGAGATACGTCATATAACGTCATACCCACACACACACACACACACACACACACACACACACACACACACACACACACACACACACACACACACACACACACACACACACACACACACACACACACACACACACACACACACACACACACACACACACACACACACACTCTACTCACCCATTCTGAAGTCGATGTAGCCTTCTCCTCCACTCATGACCAGGAAGGTTTTGGCAGGTTCAGAGGTCGCCATGTCAGACGACTCAGAGGCGGGGTCATCCGACCCAGAATCCCCTCCGGGTCCGGGGGACGGGATCACCTGACCTGGAACAGGAAGTTAAGTATTGAGTACTTCCTCGGTCAAGTTCAGGAAGAAAACTGAATGAAACAGGTAGGGACTGCCTGCGCACAATCATTTTAATTTTCTGTTGCAAAATGTTTCTCGTTGCACACCCTAATGATCATTACCTCTTGCTGCTTACCTGGGACGGCTGCAAAGAACTTGACTGCGTCTCTGTGTCCGTGGAAACACAGCTGTGCCTGTGCCATGGAACAGTAGGGCACGAAGCTGCCTGGCAAAGTGCTCTCCGTGCCCTCCTCACTGAACACCCGTACTGCACCGCCAGGGCGATTTGGCACTGCACCCGCTGTCTTGTTGGCTACAACGTCACAACAACAACAACAACAAGACAACTATAGAGTTAAAAACAAAACCTATAGAGTAATGATGACCGGAAAAACTCCTGGCCTTAAATGAAGAATTTCTTAACTGTAATGTTTTGCGAAGTGAATCGATTTAGCTTGTTATCCATCCATAGCAAGCGGCACACTGCAAAGCCTCCATTATAAAATGGATGTTCGAGCCCTGAATGCTGATTGACTGACAGCCATGGTATATCAGATCGTATACCACGAGTATGACAAAGAAAAATTTGTACTGCTCTAATTATTTGGTAACCAGTTTATAATAGCAAAAAGGCACCTTGGGTGTTTGTGGTATAGGGCCAATATACCACGGCTAAGGCCTGTGCCTAAGAACAGCAAGGCCATCCTGAAAACACATACAGTAGATCCAAAGCCAAGGTCACGCTGTAAACATGCTACACTTGGAAAGGAAGGAGTCATTATGAAATGAATGGAGTGAAACATTTAGAAACAACGCAGACAAGTTAAAACTAAAAGACATTGACTGATTGCCCTGCACAGACAATGAAGCAGTCAGTTGGGTCTGTCTGTTTGTCTAGCTGCATAGAGAGAAGCAGAAAACTAACTGTTGTCTGTCTGTTTGTCTAGCTGCATAGAGAGAAGCAGAAAACTAACTGTTGTCTGTCTGTTTGTCTAGCTGCATAGAGAGAAGCAGAAAACAAACTGTTGTCTGTCTGTTTGTCTAGCTGCATAGAGAGAAGCAGAAAACAAACTGTTGTCTGTCTGTTTGTCTAGCTGCATAGAGAGATGCAGAAAACTAACTTAAGGAGACCAGAGATCAACTATTAGGATCAGAAACAACATTCAGGGAGAGACCAGAGACCCACTACTAGGATTAGAAACAACATTCAGGGAGAGACCAGAACTGACCAAAGAGCACAAACCAGGCCCATATACACGGAGAGGAGGATAGAGACAGAGAAGGGTAGGGAGGAAAAGAGGAGAAGATGCAGCTATATGGAACTGACTAGGAATAGAAGCACTAGAGATAGAAAGGGCAAGACATCAGGAAAGAGGAGGAGGGATAGAGGGACAGAGTAGTAAAGAAAGAGAGAAGTTTGGTTAAGTGTGATGGAGACTCACCCCTGAGGCCCCTCAGTAAGACTCCATGCTGAGGAGGACCTATAGCTTCAGTGAAAGAGGGAGGAGAGGAGGAGGGATATATGGGGCAGCGGAGGAGTATAGTCTATGAATACCCACTCTCTCATTTACAGACAGCTAATTGGAGCTGTTTCATTGACTGTGTGAGTGTTAATGAAGCAGGTTGGTATTTATTGGGATGACTCATGTACTGAGGCAGCTCAGCAGGATAGCCACTAGCTGGCACAGCCACAGACATTAAACCCTGTAACCACACTGCTAACCTTATGCCTAACCTTAAATTAAGACCAAAAAGCTCTTTTCTGTTTTCATTACTTTTTACAATACAGCCAATTTTGACTTTGCAGCTGGCCCATCAAGTGGAAATCGCCCAATAAACGTCAACCTGCGTGAATGAATGGGCCAAGTTAAAGTAGATACACCTTTTCACCACCCAACAACTACAGGGGCTTGAAACAGATTTGTTGATCGTTACGTTGTTCTAAAACTTTGTCTTTGAGGGACGTGAACATTTTCAAGGAGAAAGGAACAATGAATGAGGGAAGGTGAGGAGAGGAGGCCATCTTAGATGACTGAGATGTAGCTCGTATGGACTTACCTTCTGACAGCGGGATGGAGATGATGACACCATTTCCTGTTCCGACCCACAGACGGCTACAGGATATCATGAGGGCTGTGATCCTGACGAAGGAGAAGCCCAGTTTACCCGTACCTAGAGAAGAGGAGAGAAGAGAGGACAGGGTCATAACACTGCTTAAACTCATGCTAAATTGACAGTGTAACAGGGTAACGTACACTGAGTGTACACAACACTTCCCATGACAGACTGACCAGGTGAATCCAGGTGAAAATCTATGACCCATTATTCATGTTAAATCCACTTCAATCAGCGTAGATGAAGTGGAAGAGACAGTTGAAAGAAGGATTTTTATTGAGACATGGATTGTGTATGTGTGCCATTCAGAGGGGGAATGGGCAAGACAACAAAATGTAAGCATGGTACTGTTTTGATGATGTGTTTGATGTCATTTTCGATTTCATTTGCATTGACGTCAGAGTGGTTAGAGGGACAATAGAGCCCTGAGTACCGGGCCACTAGCGACCTGACGGTCGTTAGCGAGTTGGGTCCTACTGTACCAACGCATGTCCAGAGTGCATAAGAGAAGATTACTGTGAATCAACGGTCATGTGGAGTTTGACTGAGGTCATGACCCATGACACCGGTGTGGTGGTAATACGGTAACCGCAACAGCCCTAAGCACAATCATTCACGTATTCCCCATGCATTCTATTGAAACAAAGTTATTTTTGATCTATCATCCTAAAACTTCTCTGCTTTGTCAATGTCAATACTTCATGCCAATAAAGTTGTATTGATTTGAACAGTGAGTCAATGTACAGTACCCAGCATCTTGGAGACGTAGGGCTCTATGTCGACGTCCTGGAGGTGCTGGTAGGTGTGGGCGTGGAACAGTCTGAGGGTGGAGTCCAGGCGGATGGATACCCAGATCCCATCTCCCACCCAGGCCAGCTGACGCACCTGACTCTCCTTCCGGGGGTGGGCGTCAAACAACTTCTACACAGGAGGAAATAGATAAGTTAGCATTATAACCATGTTAAACCACACTATATCACTATTAGATATTGCACAGACATCATGGGCCGATATACAGTGTATCTTCTATTTGATTGAGGTTGTACATTTGAGAGAATAAACAAATGTTAGATCACAAGAAACATAAGACACTGATCTCAAAGGTCAAAGTGGGCTGGAGTTATTGGAACCTACGTGGAATAAGTCACCAAAGGGGCTTTATCAATTTCATGGATGAAAGACTTAAAAGTAGAACTACAACAATTAGAACAACAAAACATCTTCAAACCAAAAGGGAGATTATAGTGTGAAACTTCCTTTTGGGAATTTTGGAAAAGACTTCTAACGGCTGTGGGGAAAGTCATAAGGATTCACATTTATCTAGCACTTTTCCGAAACACAAATCGCTTTACACTGTTCCCCCTTCTACCATCAGAAGGTTTACAGTATAAACCATGTCAGATGATGTACCTCTATCCTCATGGCCTTGGGTTGGATGACGTAGATCTTGTTCCTGTAGCCACACCACACCTTGTCATGCACCACTGTCATACAGCGGATAGAGTGGTGCGGCCGGCCCAGGTCTAGTAGGTGGTAGTTGGTCAGATCCCACTGTCCATCTGCATAGGGAGAAACACACAGAGAAACGATATGCTTGTGACACAAAATGGCTGCCAAGCTGTTTTACTCCAGGGAGCATCACAATAGCAGGTTGACGTTTATTACAGTCTGGTCCTGGAGGCAGAACTGAGTGATTTCCGCTAGATAGGCCAGCTGCAAAGTCACAATTGTCTATATTGTAAAAATGCATATAAACACACATTTGCTTTTGGGTCTTAATTTAAGGTTAGGGTTAGGCATTAGGGTTAGCAGTGTGGTTACGGTTATGGTAAGGTTTAAATTAATATTGCATTACTTTGTGGCTGGGCCAGCTAGAAGATTCATTACAAAAACGCTAACCAGCATCACAATACGGCTTGAATCAATGCATCCTTACCGAGGCCTCTGTGGAATATAGCCAACGTGCCGTCCGCCAAGGCAACCAGGACTCTTCCTCTCACATGCCTGCAGACAGAGAGCACACATAGACATGTCTGGTGAGATATACATGGCCTGAATACTCACTACAAGACATGTCTGGTGAGATATACATGGC
>NC_074666.1:70538021-70599144 GCF_029448725.1 Salvelinus fontinalis | reverse complement strand
CAATGTTGACTTGACTGAGCCCTGTCATGATGGCTTGAGGCCAGTGCTCGTAAATATGGGAGCTTTAACTTGTGTCTGTATGTATTACATCCAGTCTTCTTTCTCCAGTCATTTACAGTACAAGCTCTCAAAAACAGTAATAAGCTGTTTTAAACACACTTATATTGTATAAAGTTCCAGCATACAGTACTTTTGTTGACTGATATACAAGCTCTCTAAAACAGTCAGAAGTTTCCATATACTGTCCTGTGATCCTGATGAGACACCCCCCTTATGTCAAGGTGCTTAAGGTACGGGCACACCCCCCTTGGCCAACATGCTCAAAACACCTCCCCCTTACCTTGTTCTCTGTCTCTAAATGGTCCAGGCTGCTCACAGAGCCCTTCCTGCTCTGTCCTTCCAACATGGACCCTCCCTCTCTGATCGTCCCTCCTGACAGGTTCACACCCGCAGCACACCACAGCTGCAGACATATCAATCAATCAAACAACCTCAAATTTAGAGAAATTGCATTTAAAAAAGCTCAATACACCACAGGAGGTTAGTGGCACCTTAATTAGGGAGGACGTGCACGTGGTAATGGCTGGAGCGGAATGAGTGGAAAGGTATCAACAACATCAAACACAAAGTTTCCATGTGTTTGATGCCATTCCATTTGCTCCATTCCAGCCATTATTATGAGCTGTCCTCCCCTCAGCAGCCTCCATTGCAAAACATGTAATATACTTGTGTATCACAACTTGATATTCAAATGTTGCATTGTGCACAAAAGTAATGTATGTTTTCACAGATCAAAATGAAGTTAACTTAATCCCAGTGTGTGCTGTGCACACCTTCATAGAAGCATCTTTCTGGTCCAGGGGCCTCAGGTAGACTGGCACAGGTAGATTCTTCTCTTTGTTCTCTGTTGGGCCCCCGTTCACTACCTGAAAGGACACACAAGATGTCATATAAAAAAGAAAAACTTGGATATGGTTATTATTGCGAACTCTCTCCCTCTCTCTCTCCGTCCGCTCCTCTCCTACCTTAGATTTGCTGGGTAGACTCCATCCATGGGCCTGTACCTGTCCATCCTCCTTCTGCATGTGGGCTTTGACCTGTCTGTACTGGGCCCTTTTTTGCTCCCTACGGGACGGAGAGGCGCACGGGTCCATTCTGACAGGGAGGGAGACAAGACAAAAAGGGAATTTCATTACAAAAAATTACATTATGGGCTGGTTTGCTGAATCCTGGATTAGAGAGCACTGTCAAATGAGATTCTCCAATGAAAAGGCTTTGAGGTCCAGAAATATGCCCAATATGGGTCATGAGAAACAAGCCCTAGGAGTATATGAACGTTTGTGTAGCATGGTTATGAAGAGTTCTAAAATAGAACAGGTTATGAACAGTTCTAAAATAGAACAGGTCATGAAGAGTTCTAAAATAGAACAGGTTATGAAGAGTTTGAAAATAGAACAGGTTATGAACAGTTCTAAAATAGAACAGGTTATGAAGAGTTCTAAAATAGAACAGGTTATGAAGAGTTCTAAAATAGAACAGGTTATGAAGAGTTCTAAAATAGAACAGGTTATGAAGAGTTCTAAAATAGAACAGGTTATGAAGAGTTCTAAAATAGAACAGGTTATGAAGAGTTCTAAAATAGAACAGGTTATGAATAGTTCTAAAATAGAACAGGTCATGAAGAGTTCTAAAATAGAACAGGTTATGAAGAGTTCTAAAATAGAACAGGTTATGAATAGTTCTAAAATAGAACAGGTCATGAACAGTTCTAAAATAGAACAGGTCATGAACAGTTCTAAAATAGAACAGGTCATGAACAGTTCTAAAATAGAACAGGTTATGAATAGTTCTAAAATAGAACAGGTCATGAACAGTTCTAAAATAGAACAGGTCATGAACAGTTCTAAAATAGAACAGGTCATGAACAGTTCTAAAATAGAACAGGTTATGAACAGTTCTAAAATAGAACAGGTTATGAACAGTTCTAAAATAGAACAGGTTATGAACAGTTCTAAAATAGAACAGGTCATGAACAGTTCTAAAATAGAACAGGTTATGAACAGTTCTAGCCATCATAAGTAGTTGACCCACATATCCATGATTCTATTATAAGTGCTGTGTAATACATGGAGTGAATGAGCATGGCTCATCATGGCAGAGGTCAAGAGAGGAATAAGGAGAGCTACAACAGTACTAACACATGACAGAATGAGTGCTGTGTCACTACTCACTCCTCGTTGAGGAAGTCGAAGGCCTTGGACTTCTCGGTGGGGAACTGGGAGAAGGTGCTGCTCCTCTTCTTCATTCCCCCTCCTGCAGGGGGCATGTACTTCACCTCCCTCCCATGGGACTCCGCCTTCTTCATCACTGCCGTGCTGGTGGAGGAGGGGCTAAAGAGACGGCTGAAACTGTGGGGGGGAGAGAGAAACAATAGATATGCGAAGGTGGGGGGGGGGGGGGGGGTTGGTATAGGGAGGAGCAAGGCCGGGGTCAACCACCAACCAACAGTAAACAGTCACCCACCACCACCACCATCACCTCAAGTATAGTGAAGTGAAGCATGCTGGGGATTTGGGAACGTTGATTAACAGAGCCAAAGCCCACCCATCACAATACCACTCGTGGCCCCTTAACTGAACGGGAGTCATACATATTAATATATAGTATTATAAGCCTACATACAGTACACTAGTACTGTACATTAGGACACCTACACCTGTGTATTTCTGTGTTTGTATATACGTTTTGGCATATGTTATCTGAATGTTGATAGCAGATAGTAATCTGATAGTGTGGGACAGATGGTAATCAAGCAGATAGATTTCAATAGACTGCATAACATGTGTTTACAATGAGCTCCACAGCACAGTAAGAGGAAAGAGCCCCATGTTAAGACAGTCACAGTAAAACTCACAGGGATGAAGGAGGACACCTCTGTCAGTTGATCAAAAGAAGCATGCAATTATATTTTTCATTGTTTTCTTCATATGTCTACACATCATACTGTAATGGACAGTAGATCTTACAAGAGTGCGCATTAATAAAGAGTTGGACATATTTAAATCTCTGCATTACAGCAGGTTATAGGCCTATTGCAGAATTAAGCACTTGTCCATAAATTGTCCTCTAAACAAATACAACTTCTGAGAGGACATGAAGGAGATACAATCAGCTGACATAGACCTCTCGGCAGTCTTTAAGCAGACTAGCGGGACAACATAAGGCAAAATAGGCAGGCGGGGGGGAGGGCAAGAGAATCACATGGGACTGATTTGTTTGTGGATTGGATGGAAAACATGAAGTAGTACACATCCAGGATATGTCTATTGTTCAGGGGACTGTAGCAGACCTGGGTTCAAATACTATTTCAAATCGTTCAAATACTTTGAGCGTTTGCTTTAGCCTGCATGGACTGCCAGGTGGGCGGGATATGCGCAGTTGGGAATTTTCTATTGGTTCCGTTGCAATAGGCAAGCTAAATCAAGCAAAGCTAAAGTATTTGAAGGGATTTGAAATAGTATTTAAACCCATGGCTAGACTGTAGTTACTGTACCAAGGGGCAAGAGAGGGATGGCTATGACTTTTAAAACATTTACCTAAGACTGAACATTTAATAGCACATCCAAAAAGAAAGAAAACAGGGATGGAATTTCCAGAATGTTAGCATATGATATCATGATGATAGTGTTGAATACATCATATCAGAAATGTATATAATTCCTATGAGTTATTTCGTACAGGTAGTCATTGAAGGAAAGATTATTTGAGACTGCTTACAATTGCCAGATGCTGGATTTCTTCTTCTCAGTAAGGGAAGGGTTTTCTCTGGAGGCTCTGGTAAGACAACACAACATGACATCCTGTTAAAGGGACAGTTCAGCAGAATTACTTACGACATTGGTTAGTTTAACAAAACCAAAGTGTTGATTGCAGTCACTCCTTGTTCATAAAATGCCTTCTAAGTAAAGAGATATTTAGATAACTATGTAATTTCTCTGAACTATCCCTTCAACTCATTCATTTAAATTGGTAGAGCAAGGATAGAGCAGAAGGATGATTTCAGTGAAGTCTCAGAGTGGAGCTTAAAGAGTGTATATGAAAGCGGTTGTCTAGAAGGAAACCCTTCACTAGGCAACATAGTATTATGTTTCATTCTATTTATTAACATTTGATCTCCAAAAGTTTGGTGTTCTGAAACAATGGACTTTGACGTCTCTCTGGGAACCAGTTACAAAGCAACTGCAGCATATTACTATAGCAGAGGCCAAGGAAACAACTGGGGAAAGGATGAATATGTTGTATCCATAGTCCTTTGCCTATTCCTTCATATTAGGTATCTGATTCTACAATATATATATATATATATAATATATATATATATACATATATATAATATATATATATATATATATATATATATATATATATAGAGAGAGAGAGAGAGAGATATTGAGCCTCTCTCTCTCGTTAGCTAGCTGGATATGGCTATCCAACACTGGAACTCTTCCATGTCAAGGTAAGCTTTTGGTTTAATAAATGTATTGCCACGGGGCTCTCCAGTGTAACTGCTGAACTGCTTACTGACTGTACACCGTACTGCATGATTGTAGCAGGTTTACTAACACATCAGTTCTTGTAGATATGTTGACTATGACATTAGCTAACATGGTGAAAACAATGTAGGCTTGGTGTAGTGGTTAGCGATCATTAGCACCTGGTCACAGACAGCTGTTGTGTTGTGCAATGACGTCCACACGCGAAGGGAAAGGGTGAGAAGAGGAGAGAGCGTGGATATGAGAAGGAATCATACAACAAACAAAGTGATTATGCTGTTTGTATGTGGCTTCTATGAAAGTGAACTGTGTTTGCGGGTGATCAGGGGTGAATTCATTCTACCGATTCTGTTGAAAAAATAAATCTTAAACGAAAGCAGGCGGAAAAAAATGGCGAATGTGAATGACATTTATCCAACATGCTGTAATAGAAATAAGGCCATTCTCATTAAAAATTGTCCTCCCTGATCTTAAATGGCACCGACCGCCACTGACTCAAGTGTATGGCAGTGGCCTAGTTTCAAGTCTAGCATTCAGATTAAGAGGAAGGTCCTGGTTAGTGGAAAATGTGGAGATAAAATTGACCAAATTGTTTAATTGGCCATATTGTTTAAAAATAGATGGTTAGCTGAGGGATTGCATTGTATACGGGCTCTATTCGATTCCCTTCAATCCTACTCTCTCCTGTCCTCCTCACCTGATCATCTCTGTCCACCTAACAGCCTCCTGTAATTCCATCAGTCTCTCCTTGTACTGGTTCCTCTCCATGAGGACTCTAGCCATCTCTACCCTGGTGAACCTCTTCCTCTGGGCTGTAGGAACGTCACTCTGGAACACCAGAGAGAGAGGGTGTTTTTTATTGGTCGGACATACAACGCACCAATCACAGTAACAAGCTGAATTTTAAGGAAGGTACATTTTGCAGCAATATGATAAAAATATACATTTAACAGTGATTACAATATAGAAAGGGGCACCACTAAAGGACATGAAGAGGTACAGTCACATTATACAGGACAATGTTATACATATGGTAAGAGGCACTCACATCCTCTTCCTCGTTTGGCTTCCCTTTCACCTCCTCCATCTCCACACGCACTCTGGAACAACAGAAGAATTGGTTCAATCAGGTTCATCAACAATATGCTATGCCATGTGTTCATGTTGACAGTTTACTCTTGGTGATTTCCCTAAAAACAGTCTTATAATTGGGTGGCCATATGAATATGGTGTGTTGCTGTTGTCCAATCAAATCAAATCTGATTTGTCACATGCGCCGAATTCAACATGATCAGTTGTGTGTAGTGTGTTATCGTGTGTTGTTGTTGTTATTGACCCACTTCTTGAGCTCCTCCTCCAGCTCTCTGTTCTTCTCCTCCAGGTTTTTCCTGGTCTGTGTCACGGCGTCTAGTTCCCCCTGCAACACTTCCTTCTCACACGACAGCTCATCCACCCGCGCTATCAGGTCATTCTTCACCACATTCAGAGCGTTCCTACAGGAAACAAGGGGGGAAAGGAATGAATGTGACACCTTACAACACTGCATGCAAGATGTTTGTGTTATGTTGTGCTTCCAGTATATCGTCCAGTATAGTGGGATCTACAAAGCTATCTAAATATGGAATTGACTTTAGACCAGTTTAAAAGACTAATAACATTTTAATAACTTTGGGAGGTATACATTGAACAAAAATATAAATGCAACATGTAAAGTGTTAGTCCCATGTTTCATGAGCTGAAATAAAAGATCCCAGAAACAAAAAGCTTCTTTCTCTCAAATGTTGTGCTGAAATTTGTTTACATCCCTGTTAGTGAGCATTTCTCCTTTGCCAAGATTATCCATCCACCTGACAGATGTGGCATTTCAATAAGCTGATTACACTGCATGATCATTACACAGGTCCACCTTGTGGTGGGGACAATAAAAGTCCACTCTAAAATGTCATATTTTGTCACACAACACAATAACACAGATGTCTCAAATTGAGGGAGCGTGCAATTGCCACGCTGACTGCAGGAATGTCCACCTGATCCGTTGCCAGAGTATTTCATGTTCATTTCTCTACCATAAGCCACCTCCAACGTCATTTTAGAGAATTTTGCAGTACAGCCAACTGGCCTCACAACCGCAGACCATGTGTATGTGATCGGGGGGGCGAGCGGTTTGTTGATGTCAACGTTGTGAACAGAGTGCTCCATGGTGGCGGTGGGGTTATGGTATGGGCAGATAACGTGATGAGATATTGAGGCCCATTGTCGTGCCGTTCATCCGCCGCCATCACCTCATGTTTCAGCATGATAATACACGGCCCCATGTCACAAGGATCTGTACGCAATTCCTGGAAGCTGAAAATGTTCCAGTTCTTCTATGGTCTGCATACTCACCAGACATGTCACCCATTGAGCATGTTTACAATTGGCTCATTCATCCCCCTCCTCTCCCCTGTAACTATTCCCCAGGTCGTTGCTGCAAATGAGAACGTGTTCTCAGTCAACTTACCTGGTAAAATAACGGTAAAATAAAATAAAAATAAAAAATGTTTGGGATGCTCTAGATCGATGTGTAGGACAGCGTGTTCCAGTTCCTGCCAATATCCAGAAACTTCGCACAACCATTGAAGAGTGGGACAACATTCCACAGGCCACAATCAACAGCCTGATCAGCTTTATGTGAAGGAGATGTGTCATACTGACAGGTTTTCTGATCCATGCCCCTACCTTTTTTTAAGGTATCTGTGACCAACTGATGCATATTTGTATTCCCAGTCATGTGAAATCCATAGATTAGGACCTAATGAATTTATGGAACTCTGTAACTCAAATCCTTGAAATTGTTGCATGTTGCGTTTATATTTTTGTTCAGTATAAACGTCAAATAAATCTAAAACTATACCACTCTCAGTGTGTTTTTCTTACTTTGTCTCCATTAGTTGTGTGTTCTCCGTGATCAGGTTCTCAACCTCACGACCCATACCTGTAAATAAGGAGCAACACCAGCCAGGGGAGAAATTACCTAGTTTTCTGCTTTGTGTTCATACAACTGGAGTTTATAGAACAGCATGTATAGAAGGCCTGGATTTATCCAAAATAAATAAATATTTATGGAGGTGCGTTTACTTCAATGGATGAACACAGTCACATTGACTGACTTAAATATTCATATATATATAATAAAGAATCAGTCCATTCAGGGTGTTAAATATCTCATAGTGAGATATTTCTAAGAAATACAAAACAGGGACAACCCCAACAGCCACCACACAGAACATGTTACATGTCGCAACAGAGTAGGATGGAGCGAGCGGGTGAGGTCTTACCAAGCAAGCTAAGATCTGAGAAAACCATGCAATCCAAGTCAGGCAAGAAAAGGAGAGAGAGGTGGAGAGAGTGAGACATGAGGTATGTATGAGGAACCCAACGGAGGAATGAGAGCTAGGGTACTCCTGACAGGCTAGTGGGGAAAGGAATGAGTTACAGTTCTAGGGTAGAGAGACAGTTGGGAAAGCTAGAGAAGCTATAAAAACAAACACACAAACAAACTATTTAAGCTGTAAAGTAAAAAATGTGTTATTAAAGCTGTACGATGAGTTATTCTTCATGCTTATGGTGCATGTTAGACAGAAATCAGTATAACCAAAGCAGTTATATGAAGAACAAAAATTTTCCAAATGCATTTAGCCCTTCTAACAGCTTTCATATGTCCGGTTTCATCTTGTGATCAACTTTTGTTGCCACTGTAATGCTAGCGAGGAGCTGCGGGGGTCAAATTTAGGTCAAGGCAGTAGTAGTAGAGCTATGAGCTGTAGATATGAGGTGGTGAGAGGCCGAATGTAGAGCAGGCCAAATGTAGAGTAGGGATGGGCAACTGGTCCTGAAAGGCCACAGTGTATACGGGCAGGCTTTTGTTCCAGCCCAGCATTAAAACACACCAGATTCACAAAGCCTAATAAACTAGCCATGGTTTTCCAATATAGAACATGTTTCCTTTAATTAAGTCAGGTGTGTTAGGGTGGAGCAAAATCCTGCACACACAACTGCAGATACCCATCCCTGGAATAGAGTTTTACTCTGAGGGCATAGAGAGAGGTATCGGAGGAGAAATAACAAAGGAGAAGGAGCAAAGGAGAGGTTTGAGGTCATAATACACACCAGAGTACTCCACTGGGGTTAGGGACAAAAGCCAGAGGAGAGGACACAACGAGGAGATAGAGAGGCGGGTTAGACACTGATGGAGCTAACAGCAGAGAATGACTTTTAACTGATACAAGCAGAACTTCTAAATCCAGTTTAGCTTTGTATTTACCTAACAGCAACGGTTATTTCACTTCAGTGCAACATCCAGTGTGTATTAGTGAGCTGAATGTAGTAAAATAGTGTCAGTTTATTGTCTAACTCAGTGGCCTGCTACTATAGTAATTCATGAGTTAGCATGCATTGAACACAGGAGCAGGAACAACGTAGGGAGGTCACCTGGGTAAACAACACACTCAGACACTCACAAGGGGTTAACACAAGTCATCCCAAAACTAGTTCAACTCCATCTGTCAAAAGACATTCCAAAACTAGTTTAACTTCATCTGTCAAGAGACATTCCAAAGATACACTTTTAAATGAATCCAGTGGTTGAACTTTGTAGTTGAGTGTCACACAGTTTGTACGTCCATTCTTTTTTTTTTAAATAGATAAATCTTCCCAAAAGTTGCTGTAATGCTGGGGGAATGAATACTGTTCCTTGAAGGTGTCAGGCTTTAGTTCTTACAGTATAGCTTATATAGAAACGGATCCTTGTGTTGTAATTCATTATCATAATGTTACTACAACATTACTCAAATGCTAATAGCAACAGATTGTTAAAGGTGTTATATTTCATTACCATAAAGTCACTACAGTGTTATAATAATGTTAGTACAATGCTAAACGCTACACATCCTTGGAAGTGTTTTGCTGCTATAGGAAAGGATTCCTTCCCTCGCTTACCCAGCAGGTCCGCCCCCTCGTCCACGTCTCCGATGACGTCCCCTATGCCTGCAGACGACAGCTCCGCAAACAGAGAGTCTGTGTTGCGGTCAAACGCCAGGTTCTCAATGCCAATGCCTCCTTTGGTCGGGGTGCTGCATAGTGGAGCGATTAGCAGAATAGCATTTAGCAGGTTGTACAGGAGTAATACCCAATGTATTTCAAGGTCTAAATTGTAGTCTCAATTTGTCAATGAAAGAGAGGATTTATCCCAAGTTGACGATATGGTGATGGTTTTGTAGGGGTTACCTGGATGCTTTGTATCCACTGAGGTCCATGTCCAGTTCAGGGGTGGACTCAATGATGTCATGCACATCTGAGCTATCCTCGTTCTCTGGCACACCTACAGGACACATATAATACAGACTAGAATCAAATCAAAGAGAACTTCATTATGTGCTATTAGATCATCAAGAATGGATACAAAGACAAATCTCTCTGTCATCTACCATTGTAATACTTGTCGTGAGGACTTAGTTGCAGTATCGTGAGTAACATTTCATACCCACTGATATTGACCTGTTCCCCAGTGCCGCCAGCAACTCCATGCTCTTACTGTTTCGCCCCTCCCCTTCCATGGCGACGTCCGAAGCCGTGGTGGACATGGGAGTGATCGACTTCGAGCCGAGGTCCGACAGTTCGTCCTGCAACCACAACCGATAGGGTCATCATAGAGATCATAGAGAGGTCAAGAGTCAAAGGTTAACCCTAACCCTGACCCATTAAGGGATAACATTTTCCTGAACTAGGGCCCGGAGTTTTTCCTGGTTAGGTCATATGCGGAGGAAAAACTCCTGTCTCTAGTGCTAGGTACAGTAGAGACAGAACAGGAACTAAGGAACACAGGGATGTCACCATGGTAACAGTTCAGAGAGGGGAGACACCACAACACCACAGCTCAGCCTGGCTTAAAGCTAACACACTGGAGCTGGGGACAAAACTAAACAAGCACTAGTTAAAGACATTGAGGATACAAGTAGTGCAGACAGAAACCCATCGCCTGTGACTCCCATCAACTTCCATAAAAAATGTATTCTATTATGAGTCAGTTAAGAACAAATTCTTATTTACAATGACGGCCTACCACGGCCAAACCCGGACAATGCTGGGCCAACTGTGTGCCGCCCATTGGGACTCCCAATCACAGATGGATGTAATTCGGCCTGGATTCAAACCAGGAGCTGTAGTGGCACCTCTTGCACTGAGATGCAGTGCCTTAGACCACTGCGTCACTCGGGAGTAAAGATCTTTCATTTTAATATATAACATTTCTTAAAGGTATTTCTTTGAAGTGATGACTTTTTCATTGGGAGAAGCTCTAAAAAACATAAATTGGTATCCATTATTCTGTACAATAGTCAACTATGAATTTGATGGTAGATTATTTATTTTCTGTAGTTTGAGCTCAGGACCAGGAATATGTTGACTGGGACAAGGAAGGGTGGAACAGTCAACAGCTAATACACACTCATTCACACTTCACATCAGATCACAGGGCTCACATGGACTTCACAAGAGGTCAGAGGTCAACACAGAACATAAACCAATCATGGGCCCAGTGGATAGTGCCATTCCTTCACTGAGAGACAACAACACAGAACACACACACAACTCAAAGGTCAGCTCATAACAGAAACAAACACAAGATTCACATGAATGACAACACAATAATAAGTGATCTAATCTCCAATGTTAAGTCTACATAGAGTACAATAAGATATACAACTACAGAGTGTAGTTCTACTGTGTAAAACTACAAAGAGTGATATAACTACGAAGACTGTTATTTAACTACGGAGAGTGGTGTGCATGCTAAAACTGTGAGATAACAACATACTGTGAGACAATTTGCTTCCAAGTTCACGTGAAAAAAATGAAACGGAGCTAGGACAGTGAAAGAAGTACAGCTACCATGCAGTTTGGCAAAATGAAACACGACAACATAGAAGCTGAATGGAACCACGCCTTCCCCACTCTACAGACCACTGACTGATCAAAACAGCTCATTTTAGGGGGGAAACTAAATGGAGGTGATCATTGACTGTTCCTTTAGCTCACTGAGGAGGATCTATCTAGGATTTGAAGGGAAATCTGACATGGTTGCATTGGGCTCAGGTGGTCTGTGAAGTGAGGGACTTTGAATAATGCGCAAAGAGATGCTGCTTGCTCTGAAAAAATGAAACAGCACACTGAAGACAACTACTAAAGCCCACACACACACACACAACATGGGGCTCTCCATGGCATGTACAAGCGGGTTGCAGTGACGGTTTTCCTATCCACCACCACAGAGACAACTACCTTGCAGTCGTCTGGGAGTGAATTCCCCCAAGAGATCTGCAGCGTACTGTAACCATCCCTTTTCTTTGGGGGGTCGTCTGCATCCAACTGCTTGGGAAGAGAGTTACAATGAAGAAGCACATTTCTACAGAAGCACTGAGGCAACACAGACTGCCAAGCGTGCGTGTGTGTGTGAGTGTGTGTGAGTGTCGGTCTACATTGCTCACAGCTGGTGATGGCTGGCTGAAAGTCAAGGTTATTAGATTCAACATGTCGGAGGTTTTGAGGTGACCAACTAGCCCAGTGGCTACCATCTCACCACAGCTGACTGAAGCCTATGAAGTCCAGTCACTGAACCATACAGAAGAACCCTACTTACATAGTCAGAGTATTATTGTGTCAATGAAGTTTAGAGTTTGAGTTACTCACATACTGACTCTTGGGGTTGAATGCTTATGAGGTCACCCGTATTTATGGAGAACTCAAAAACCGAATTCCAAATTCGAACACACTCGAATTCCAAACTAAATCTGAAAATACATATGTTCACATCTCTCATTGGTGGCTGCAATCTCCCTTTTCTAGGTTATTCTGTATGGGTAAGAGACAGGTTATTGCAATGAATGATTCCGATACTATTCTAAAGGTCCAGGCATCAGAAGCAGTGGTAATCTGGTTGAAATGGCACGCAGCATTTGGTTCATGACTGAGACATATGTTTGCTGTTTGAATTGACAGCTGGACGAGAGAGCAGTGCTCAATCAATAGTAGTGAGTGACCGATGGCATTTGTTAATGAACTCAGAGCAGTTCATCTGAAGAGAATACATGTCAGAAAACGATGGTCATGTCAACATGGGGTTTGCACATAACCCCCAACTGGTTCTAATGACATCATTTCAACCAGCTTTGAGCGCTGGGACTGAGTATTTTTAGCCTATATAAAGAAAACCAATACAGTCTATAAGAGATACCACTGTCACTACACTTACAGATCAACAATAGACGATTCCATAAAGAAAAAGCTATTTCTAGGTTGGCCATCCCATAAAATGTTATGTAGTAGAACATTTTGACAATCAATACAACTACTCATTTACAAAGAGTCAAAACATCCAATCACGTGCCGGCCTGCGCTCTTTCTCCCCCAGTGATTGGGTGCCTGCCAGCAGCCTTTATCCCAGAATGTACCACGTCACAGACCATCTACCCCTCGTCCCGGAGACCATGCCACACTTCTGAAGGAAGCGGAGCAGCAGCCGAAATAACGCAGGCACCTTTAGGGTATTTTACCATCACTGAAGAGAAAAACAGATATGTACACAGACTCCATCCAGTAATATTCAAAGTGGTGATGCTTATTCCTACCGCTTATGTAAAGGAACTGCAAAGCCCCGTTCAGGACGGTACAATAACACACTGTAAGTCTTTGTGACTGTGGGTCTGTGGGCAGTGTGACGGCATTTGGTTTACTACTGAGAATCTCATCCAGTGCCAGAGAGCGATGATGTCATGATGTTACCATCTGACAGACATCTAACAGCATGAGGACAAATTACTAAATAAGGAGCATTCTATCCTGCTAAGTTATGCATATTCATGAAGTTGGCCCTCTGAAACATGTCCTGAGGAGGGGGGGGGGCGGTTGTATGAATACACAGAAGCCCCTGTCAGATCCGTCTAGAAGACATCACAGAGGGGTGCCGACTCTCTCCCCTCAGAGCCCTCTCTAAAGGCCTCTTCATTAGGCATGCTAAGCGTGCCTAGTCCAAAGCCCTGTGCTCTAAGCACATGAGACGGAGGAAACAATAGGAGGCAGCCACTTCAGACTATTGAGGTGCACTCTTGCTTTCTCACATTGTGCGTGATTAGTCCAAAGCCCCCCTTCCTGCAGAAAGAGCCATTTCAAATGTATTTCAACAGGGCCCTATAGCCTCACCCAGGCAGAAATAAACAGACTCAGGTTTATTCAAATATATCTGATCATTAAAATAGACAGTTTCATTGCCCCCATTTTTTTCTAGGCTGTGCCAATCACATGTCTGTGTATCTGTTATCGAGCCGTCCCCATTTCCCACCTTGAGGCTGGCATTGGAGCGCGGATGTTCCAGGTCGTTGAATCTCCAGGCCTCTGCGCCCGGCGTCTCAGACCTGGCCTGGAGGTCAGGGGTCAGAACTGACCCCCCTCCTGACATGGGGAAGACACCCAGAGACATGGGACGCTCTTTCCTAGAGAGACAGAAGAGGAAGAGGGTCAGTCAGATTATACAGTGTGAGGGACATGTTTAGCATGACTGGCTACACTAACTACACTATAAATATATCTGGCCATTCGTATTGACAACGTTTAAAAAACATTCTGATGAGCTAGTTAAAAAGCTAAGACTTAAAGTGGGCTTATTTTTTAGAAACAGATCTTGCCTCTCCCTAAACAGTAGGAAGCAGATTGTACAGTCAACTTTACTGCCAGTTGTTGACTATGGTGACACCATTTACCAGAATGCAGCAGCCAATAAAGGAAACACCAACATAAAGTGTCTTAATAGGGTGTTGGGCCACAATGAGCCAGAACAGCTTCACTGCACCTTGACATTGAGTCTACAAGTGTCTGGAACTCTATTGGAAGGATGTGACACCATTCTACCACAAGAAATTCTTGTTGATGGTGGTGGAAAATGCTGTCTCAGGCACCGCTTCAGAATCTCCCATAAGCAGTGGTGGAAAAAGTACTCAATTCTCATACTTGAGGAAAAGTAAAAACACCTTAATTGAAAACCACTCAAGTAAAAGTCACCCAGTAAAATATTACTTGAGTAAAAGACAAAGTATTTGGTTTTAAATATACTTGAGTATCAAAAGTAAATGTAGTTGCTAAAATATACTGTAGTATCAAAAGTAAAAGTACAAATAATAATAAAAAATCCATATATTAGGCAAATCAGACAGCACAATTTTCTTGTTTTATAAATTCACGGATAGCCAGTCACACTCCAACACTCTGACATCATTACAAACAAAGCATGTGTGAGTCCGCCAGATCAGAGGCAGTAGGGATGACCAGGGATGTTCTCCTGATAAGTGTGCGAATTGGACCATTTTCTGTCCTGCTAAGCATTCAACATGTAACGAGTACTTTTGAGTGTCAGGAAAAATGTATGGAGTAAAAAGGACATAGTATTCTTTAGGAATGTAGTGAAGTAAAAGTACATCACCGGGGCCAAGCTTCCTGCCATCCAGGATCTCTATACCAGGCAGTGTCAGAGGAAGGCCATAAAAATTGTCAAAGACTCCAGCCACCCTAGTCATAGACTGTTCTCTCTGCTACCGCACAGCAAGCAGTACCGGAGTTCCAAGTCTAGGTCCAAGAGGCTTCTAAACAGCTTCTACCCCCCAAGCCATAAGACTCCTGAACAGCTATTCAAATGGGTACCCAGACTTTTTGCATTGCCCCCCCCCCCCCCCCCCATCTACTCTGCTGCTACTCTCTGTTGTTATCTATGCATAGTCACTTTAATAACTCTACCTACATGTACATACTACCTTAATTACCTCGACACCAGTGCCCCCGCACATTGACTATGTACCGGTACCCCCTGTATATAGCCCCCACATTGACTCTGTTCCCGGTACCCCCTGTATATAGCCTCCACATTGACTCTGTACCAGTACCCCCTGTATATAGCCTCCACATTGACTCTGTTCCCGGTACCCCCTGTATATAGCCTCCACATTGGCCCTGTTCCCGGTACCCCCTGTATATAGCCTCCACATTGACTCTGTACCGGTACCCCCTGTATATAGCCTCCACATTGACTCTGTACCGTTACCCCCTGTATTTAGCCTCCACATTGACTCTGTACCGTTACCCCCTGTATATAGTCTCCACATTGACTCTGTACCGTTACCCCCTGTGTATAGCCTCCACATTGACTCTGTACCGGTACCCCCTGTATATAGCCTCCACATTGACTCTGTACCGTTACCCCCTGTATTTAGCCTCCACATTGACTCTGTACCGTTACCCCCTGTATATAGTCTCCACATTGACTCTGTACCGTTACCCCCTGTGTATAGCCTCCACATTGACTCTGTACCGTTACCCCCTGTATATAGCCTCCACATTGACTCTGTACCGGTACCCCCTGTATATAGCCTCCACATTGACTCTGTACCGTTACCCCCTGTATATAGCCCCCACATTGACTCTGTTCCCGGTACCCCCTGTATATAGCCTCCACATTGACTCTGTACCGTTACCCCCTGTATATAGCCTCCACATTGACTCTGTACCGGTACCCCCTGTATATAGCCTCCACATTGACTCTGTACCGGTACCCCCTGTATATAGCCTCCACATTGACTCTGTACCGTTACCCCCTGTATATAGCCTCCACATTGACTCTGTACCGGTACCCCCTGTATATAGCCTCCACATTGACTCTGTACCGGTACCCCCTGTATATAGCCTCCACATTGACTCTGTACCGTTACCCCCTGTATATAGCCTCCACATTGACTCTGTACCGTTACCCCCTGTATATAGCCTCCACATTGACTCTGTACCGGTACCCCCTGTATATAGCCTCCACATTGACTCTGTACCGGTACCCCCTGTATATAGCCTCCACATTGACTCTGTACCGTTACCCCCTGTATATAGCCTCCACATTGACTCTGTACCGGTACCCCCTGTGTATAGCCTCCACATTGACTCTGTACCGGTACCCCCTGTATATAGCCTCCACATTGACTCTGTACCGTTACCCCCTGTATATAGCCTCCACATTGACTCTGTACCGGTACCCCCTGTATATAGCCTCCACATTGACTCTGTACCAGTACCCCCTGTATATAGCCTCCACATTGACTCTGTACCGTTACCCCCTGTATATAGCCTCCACATTGACTCTGTACCGGTACCCCCTGTATATAGCCTCCACATTGACTCTGTACCGGTACCCCCTGTATATAGCCTCCACATTGACTCTGTACCGTTACCCCCTGTATATAGCCTCCACATTGACTCTGTACCGGTACCCCCTGTATATAGCCTCCACATTGACTCTGTACCGGTACCCCCTGTATATAGCCTCCACATTGACTCTGTACCGGTACCCCCTGTATATAGCCTCCACATTGACTCTGTACCGGTACCCCCTGTATATAGCCTCCACATTGACTCTGTACCGTTACCCCCGTATATAGCCTCCACATTGACTCTGTACCGGTACCCCCTGTATATAGCCTCCACATTGACTCTGTACCGTTACCCCCTGTATATAGCCTCCACATTGACTCTGTACCGGTACCCCCTGTATATAGCCTCCACATTGACTCGGTACCGGTACCCCCTGTATATAGCCCCGCTATTGTTATTTACTGCTGCTCTTACCTCTTACCTTTTGGGGGGGTATTTTATTAAAACTGCATTGTTGGTTAAAACTTCTCTGATCTACGGATCCCGCATACGGGTTTGAATTCGACAACATACGGTGATCGCCACAAATAGTCATTTTAAACATTCCTGAAAATACAAGTGTCTCACATGCTTCAAAAGCCTAGAATCTTGCTAATCCAACTGCGTTGTCAGATTTAAAAAAGGATTTACTGCGAAAGAATACGATGCGATTATCTGAGCACAGAGCCCCATACCAAACTACTTTTTCAACCAGCACTGGCGTAACAGAATCACAGATTGCAATGAAATAAATAATTTACCTTTGAAGATCTTGCTCTGTTTGCAATCCCAAGGCTCATTGTTACACAATGAATGGTCTTTGGTTCGGTTAAATCCATTTTTATAGCCTAACACTAAACATTTTTTGAACGCTTATCTCGTTGAATTTCGTGTCATTACATTTTTGACGAAACATTCGATGTAAATACACAGACTAAACCTGACTTTATCCAGTCATGTTTGGTTTCCTTGCAATCAACTGTTTGTTTGTAACACAACCAAACTTGATGGGTCATTTCGCGGGATGTATTGACCCGGAAAAAACGATTGGAGGACAAGTAACGACCTCATTGTGCACCAATTATATGACCGCTGTTTCGTTGATTGACTGTATTTTAACCCAATGACCACTGATCGTCTTGAAATCTATCTGGGTAGATAGCCAATGAGCAGAGGTAAACGGTAATATCTAATGTTTGTGTTTTGGAAGACCAACCCATGTAGTAAACTCCGGCGTAAAGACGTCATTCGCCATTGAAGTTTCATACTGGAAGTAGCCAAACTCATTACGCACAGCACTGTTTCGGTAACAAGCATCTTCAGATGTTTATATATCAAAAATCATGGCGAATAAGTCAGGGAAAGCTAAATCTAAGACTAGATATACGAATGTAGACAAAATTATAGAGGAAATTGATCGTGAAAGTGAAACATATGCTTTTGGAAGACGACTCAGTTAGCGACCATGACTCAAATGGAAGCATATTTTTTGAACGGAGAGGACATTGTTTTGGACTGGTAAGTTCTTCTCATGCTAATGCCGTTGTTTGAAATTAATAATATAAAATATTATTTGTGATTGTTTTTACATTTTATTTGCAATATATAAAAATGTAATGAAATATGTAAAGTACACATTGGCTATGCTTCCTCAACTCAGTCTACATATTATGGATTAGAGGGAGCATGGTCGAGATGCGTGTGTCTGCCGCCAACGTGTCCATCCCCAACGTGTGTCCATCCCCCTCTGAAGCTGGTTCATCCAGCTGGACCCCTGCTGTCTCTGGTTCCACACCTCCCGGGCCATCTAGAGGTAAACTTCTCATATTTACTCTTGAGGGCTATATAAATTGATTTGATAGAGGACCGAGGGTCTTCCAAATATTGAAAGTGTGTAAATAGTTACCCATGTTATTTTGTAAATATATATATTTTTTCCCCCATTTTTCCCCCCATTTTTTTTCTCTCCATTTTTTGGGGGGGGGTGTTAGAATACCATTTTGGTATTTTGTATATAGTTATTTGTTTCAAAATGTATACCTTCACCAATTTGGCCACTTGGGTACATTTGGGCTACTTGTGTGGGACACCTGGGTGACTTCATGATAAATGTCATGTAGCACACTCATTTTGGAAGTTATCATTCTGAAACTTTGCACAAGTACTGTTGCCCTCTTAGGTTTTTCACTGAAATTGTCCCCATATTCATATCTGAATGTTTGTTTTATCTTGTTCATTTTAAAGATGATGATACAACAATTAAAAAGAAAAAACGTATGGTTTTTTCATTGTATTATCTAAACCAGATCTATTCTGTTATATTCTCATACATCCAATTCACATTTACACAAACTTCAGAGTGTTTTCTTTCAAATGGTACCAATAATATGCATATCCTTGCTCCTGGGCCTGAGCTAGAGGCAGTTAGATTTGGGTATGTCTTCAGGCGGAAATTGAAAGAAGGAGGGGGGTAGTTATAAGAGGTTTTAGGGGCTTGTAAGAAAGCATTTCACTGTTAGGTCTACACCTGTTGTATTCTGCACATGTGACTAATTTGATTTGATAAGTTCTCAAAAATATTAATAGTAAAGTACAGATACCAAAAATATGACTTCATTAGTACTTTAATGTATTTTTATTTAAGTTATTTTTCATGCTCATCAACTCTGTCTCCCGAGTGGCACAGCAGTCTAAGGAACTGCATCTCTGTGCAATAAGTATCACTACAGTCCCTGGTTTGAATCCAGGCTGTATCACATCAGGCCGTGATTGGGTGTCCCATATGGCAGTGCACAATTGGCCCAGTGTTGCCCGGAGTAGGCCGTCATTGTAAATAACAATTTGTTCTTAACTGACTTGCCTTGTTAAATAAAGGTTACATTTTTTTTAAAGTTAAATAATCAAACCACTCATCCCCTGTGGATGGGGTCATTTTCATCCTATGGGGGCATAGCCATGGTAGCCAAAATAATGGCCTGCCCAGAATATTTATTTATGCATGATGGGATGTTAATTTCTTAATTATCTCAGGAAACAGACCAATGTGGAAGTACCTGTTTTCAATAGACTTTGTACCCTCATTTAATCAAGTGTTTCCATTATTTTGGCAGTTACCTGTATAACACCAAGACTTACCTGACTCTGCCCACCGTTCCAGAGTCTGAAGTCTCTACTACACTCATATGGTGGAGCTTGATCCTCTCTACATGCTCCATGTAGTTATGGATCATCTGTAATGGACAGAACAGAGAGGTTAGTTCTACATGTTCTGTGTTGTTATGGATCATCTGTAACGGACAGAACAGACTGGTTAGTTCTACATGTTCTGTGTTGTTATGGATCATCTGTAATGGACAGAACAGACTGGTTAGTTCTACATGCTCCATGTAGTTATGGATCATCTGTAATGGACGGAACAGACAGGTTAGTTCTACATGCTCTGTGTTGTTATGGATCATCTGTAATGGACAGAACAGAGAGGTTAGTTCTACATGCTCCATGTAGTTATGGATCATCTGTATTGGACAGAACAGACTGGTTAGTTCTACATGCTCTGTGTTGTTGTGGATCATCTGTATTGGACAGAACAGAGAGGTTAGTTCTACATGCTCTGTGTTGTTGTGGATCATCTGTATTGGACAGAACAGACTGGTTAGTTCTACATGCTCTGTGTTGTTGTGGATCATCTGTATTGGACAGAACAGAGAGGTTAGTTTTACTTTTGGTACTTGAAATCTTATTATTAGGAAAACAGTACAGATAGGAAGAGCTCCCTCTTTTCTCCCTTTTCTCTCTCTCTCTCTCTCTCTTTACCTCTGTGTGTCTTTGATGGAGTGAGTTGAACTCCTTCTTCAGCTCAGACTCTCGCTCTTCCATCCTGCCGACTGAAAGAGAAGAGAAGAAAGAACATAAGTCAGACAGTCAGTCAGATTATCAATTTGTCTGACAGACAGACAGTCAGTCAGATTATCAATTTGTCTGACAGACAGACAGTCAGTCAGATTATCAGTTTGTCAGACAGACAGACAGTCAGTCAGATTATCAGCTTGTCAGACAGTCAGTCAGTCAGATGATCAGTTTGTCAGACTGTCAGTCAGTCAGATGATCAGTTTGTCAGACGGTCAGTCAGTCAGATGATCAGTTTGTCAGACAGTCAGTCAATCAGATGATCAGTTTGTCAGACAGACAGTCTATCAGATGATCAGTTTGTCAAACAGACAGTCAGTCAGATGATCAGTTTGTCAGACAGACAGTCAGTCAGATGATCAGTTTGTCAGACAGACAGACAGTCAATCAGATGATCAGCTTGTCAGACAGTCTATCAGATGATCTGTTTGTCAAACAGACAGTCAATCAGATGATCAGTTTGTCAGACAGTCAGTCAGATGATCAGTTTGTCAGACAGACAGTCTATCAGATGATCAGTTTGTCAAACAGACAGTCAATCAGATGATCAGTTTGTCAGACAGACAGTTAGCTGATTAGTTTGTCAGACAGACAGTCAGTCAGATGATCAGTTTGTCAGACAGTCAGTCAATCAGATGATCAGTTTGTCAGACAGACAGTCTATCAGATGATCAGTTTGTCAAGAAGAAAGTCTATCAGATGATCAGTTTGTCAAACAGACAGTCAGATGATTAGTTTGTCAGACAGTCAGTCAATCAGATGATCAGTTTGTCAGACAGTCAGTCAATCAGATGATCAGTTTGTCAGACAGACAGTCAATCAGATGATCAGTTTGTCAGACAGACAGTCAATCAGATGATCAGTTTGTCAGACAGACAGTCAGATGATTAGTTTGTCAGACAGTCAGTCAATCAGATGATCAGTTTGTCAGACAGTCAGTCAATCAGATGATCAGTTTGTCAAACAGACAGTCAATCAGATGATCAGTTTGTCAGACAGTCAGTCTATCAGATGATCAGTTTGTCAAACAGACAGTCAGATGATTAGTTTGTCAGACAGTCAGTCAATCAGATGATCGGTTTGTCAGACAGTCAGTCAATCAGATGATCAGTTTGTCAAACAGACAGTCTATCAGATGATCAGTTTGTCAGACAGTCAGTCTATCAGATGATCAGTTTGTCAAACAGACAGTCAGATGATCAGTTTGTCAGACAGTCAGTCAATCAGATGATCAGTTTGTCAAACAGACAGTCTATCAGATGATCAGTTTGTCAAACAGACAGTCAGATGATCAGTTTGTCAAACAGACAGTCTATCAGATGATCAGTTTGTCAAACAGACAGTCAGATGATTAGTTTGTCAGACAGTCAGTCAATCAGATGATCAGTTTGTCAGACAGACAGTCTATCAGATGATCAGTTTGTCAAACAGACAGTCAGATGATCAGTTTGTCAAACAGACAGTCTATCAGATGATCAGTTTGTCAGACAGACAGTCAGATGATTAGTGTGTCAGACAGACAGTCAGATGATTAGTGTGTCAGACAGACAGTCAGATGATTAGTGTGTCAGACAGACAGTCAGTCAGTCTGACTGACATCATCAGTCTTATCCAACGCCAGTCTAGTCAGCTGTTAAATGAGTAGCTGTTTTATAAGGAAACACACAGACACAGAGGCTAACCAATGGGAATCATCAGTAACACCATATTGTGACAAAAGGTAAAGCTTCAACGACCACACAAATAGAACTGCTCTTATTTGAACTGCCCACATTTCAACATCAATTGAAAGCAGCCCAAGACGGAAAGATGTGGGACTAACTGTACTCTACTCCCTGTAATGACAATGATCTGCCACTAGGTGTCCTCGCTTCAACAGTAATAAGCCATCAGACACTAGACTGATGTGTGACGCCAATGGGGCGGGGAACTCACAGCACTGAGAGGAGGTAATCTCTCTCAAATGATTTTAAATAGGCCCGATTTAAGAGGTGACAAAAAAAACTAATCCTCCCATTAGTCTGTCTGGTTTAGCCTAAACCTGGCATTGAGCAGCACAACAGCCGGAGCACAGCACAGGGATACTATCAATTACACTGACATTAACACTCTTCAAATGCTGCTGGGACACTGGGGTAATGTTTGAATTGAAAATACTGCTGTGATGTTATGGTAATGTTTGAATTGAAAATGCTAGAGGGATTCTGTGTTTGTTTCTGATGTGAAAGGAAAATAAGGGCGGGGCAACTTCATGTGATGAATTGATATGTGCTGTTGATGTATACTGATCAAACAGAGCATCTCCACTCTGTGTCTAGATCAAACAGAGCATCTCCACTCTGTGACTAGATGAAACAGAGCATCTCCACTCTGTGTCTAGATGAAACAGAGCATCTCCACTCTGTGTCTAGATGAAACAGAGCATCTCAACTCTGTGTCTAGATGAAACAGAGCATCTCCACTCTGTGTCTAGATGAAACAGAGCATCTCCACTCTGTGTCTAGATGAAACAGAGCATCTCCACTCTGTGTCTAGATGAAACAGAGCATCTCCACTCTGTGTCTAGATGAAACAGAGCATCTCCACTCTGTGTCTAGATGAAACAGAGCATCTCCACTCTGTGTCTAGATGAAACAGAGCATCTCCACTCTGTGTCTAGATCAAACAGAGCATCTCCACTCTGTGTCTAGATGAAACAGAGCATCTCCACTCTGTGTCTAGATCAAACAGAGCATCTCCGCTCTGTGTCTAGATGAAACAGAGCATCTCCACTCTGTGTCTAGATCAAACAGAGCATCTCCACTCTGTGTCTAGATCAAACAGAGCATCTCCACTCTGTGTCTAGATCAAACAGAGCATCTCCACTCTGTGTCTAGATGAAACAGAGCATCTCCACTCTGTGTCTAGATGAAACAGAGCATCTCCACTCTGTGTCTAGATGAAACAAAGCATCTCCACTCTGTGTCTAGATTAAACAGAGCATCTCCACTCTGTGTCTAGATCAAACAGAGCATCTCCACTCTGTGTCTAGATCAAACAGAGCATCTCCACTCTGTGTCTAGATGAAACAGAGCATCTCCACTCTGTGTCTAGATCAAACAGAGCATCTCCACTCTGTGTCTAGATGAAACAGAGCATCTCCACTCTGTGTCTAGATGAAACAAAGCATCTCCACTCTGTGTCTAGATCAAACAGAGCATCTCCACTCTGTGTCTAGATCAAACAGAGCATCTCCACTCTGTGTCTAGATGAAACAGAGCATCTCCACTCTGTGTCTAGATCAAACAGAGCATCTCCACTGTGTCTAGATCAAACAGAGCATCTCCACTCTGTGTCTAGATCAAACAGAGCATCTCCACTCTGTGTCTAGATCAAACAGAGCATCTCCACTCTGTGTCTAGATGAAACAGAGTTGAAGCGGCTATGAGGTTTTCGTGGTGATGTTCTGGTACAGGGATAACCCTAGAATAATCTGTAAAGTCAGATAATTGTGTACTGGGAGAATGATATAACATGGGAACATGGCACCACTACAACAAGGTCAACAGTACCATTTCCATGATGTAGCCTACTGGCACTAGGAACGCATGTCACACAAGGCTGTGGTGGTGGGCCATTTATGATGATGTCATGGGACTGGCAGTGCAGTCCAGTAGTGGGTGCAGCGTGTCGTTATTCAATGGTCTTCATTACAGTATGATCAGATCCTCTTTGGTGAATGAATTCCCTTTGACCAGCATGGCAGGGACCAATGAATTCATTCTATCTGACTGTAGATTACATGATAAGGGCCGCATCCCCATCTCCCTACTCCACATCACATAGAGGAGGACAGGTTGTCCTGACTCCGGATTCCGGATGACTCAGGCAGGCAGGCAGGCAGGCAGGTAGGCAGGCAGGTAGGCAGGTAGGTAGGTAGGTAGGTAGGTAGGTAGGTAGGTAGGTAGGTAGGTAGGTCGGTCGGTCGGTAGGTAGGTCTCCCTGTTTTAGGGCTAATTAGCCAGAGCCATATACTGTATGTGCTATACAACTGCACCCATATACCATGTATACTGTACATGTCTAGCCTGGTGCCTAACCGTCACCACATATGGATGGATTGATTCATCACGTTTTTTAAGAATCAGTGCAGTGTATTACATTAACATGCACATTGTGGTGGAAATACTTCCCAGCCATTCATACGAACCACAGTGACTGTGGCCAGCTATGGGAGGGGCCTTTCTCTCTGCCTGCCCTACAGGCATCCGCAGGACAGCTATGGGAGGGGCCTTTCTCTCTGCCTGCCCTACAGGCATCCGCAGGACAGCTATGGGAGGGGCCTTTCTCTCTGCCTGCCCTACAGGCATCCGCAGGACAGCTATGGGAGGGGCCTTTCTCTCTGCCTGCCCTACAGGCATCCGCAGGACAGCTATGGGAGGGGCCTTTCTCTCTGCCTGCCCTACAGGCATCCGCAGGACAGCTATGGGAGGGGCCTTTCTCTCTGCCTGCCCTACAGGCATCCGCAGGACAGCTATGCGGTCCTCCTCTGAGGAGTGGCGAGAGTGGGTATGATGTAGACCGAGTTAGTGTGTTTAGAACGTTGGCTCACTCTGTTGGGTGGACTGGGTGAGAGGAAGAACTGCATCTACGCAATATTCTGTTTCTTTTGACAAAAGACAATGAACGCCATTGTCAAAGAAACCAAGAGTTGTGTCTGTAGATCAGGGTTGGGGTCAATTCCATTTTAATTCCAGGCAATTCAGAAAGTAAACCAAAATCAAATTTTCATAACTGAAAAGCATTGAAAATAATTGGAATTTCAGTGTACTTCCAGAATTGACTGGAATTGACCACAACCCTGCTGCAGATACACACCATGTCTAAACAGCAGTCTAGTGTAGCATTGTCCTGCAAAGTAACCACGGATCTGAAAGTCCACTCATCTTCTCCTTTCATACAAGCTTCCCAATTGAAGTAGGAGGGCAAGTAAGAGAAGATGCCTGCTGTTCAAGACTATCCACAGAGTAGCTTGTGGGCTACTCTACACAGAGTAGCTTGTGGGCTACTCTACACAGAGTAGCTTGTGGGCTACTCTACACAGAGTAGCTGTGGACTCTGCCCTGATTGGAGAACGCCTGTCTGGAACAGCATAATGACCCATGAATTATTCACCACAGACTGGGAGTGGCAGCAGCCAGGGCAGCGTGCTCTACAGATGGTTAACTACACGGATGGGACTCGTGACTGTTTATACACACAGGGCGTGTGCCGTTACAATCTGCATTTCCCAGTCCTGGATTGCCAGTCTGTTTCTGCTTTAGAAATTGTTTAGCATGACAACAATAAAGGAAATGGCTGAAGCAGGAACTGTCAGTCAGATTGGCATTTTCCTAAGACTGAAGAACAACAGCAGTATGTCAGTTTATGAAGCTGTGGTTCTCTCCTCCTCAATACATCATTGCTAACAGAGGTTTGAGCTATCACATCAGACTGTGGATGCTTGTGTTCCCTAAAGGATGTGGTGCCTGGCTGCCACTTAAAGAGGATGGGAGTAACAGTAATCCCATTACTGTTACCCAAAAAGAGTGTGAATGAATGTGTGTGTGTGTGTGTGTGTGTGTGTGTGTGTGTGTGTGTGTGTGTGTGTGTGTGTGTGTGTGTGTGTGTGTGTGTGTGTGTGTGTGTGTGTGTGTGTGTGTGTGTGTGTGTGGAAATACATTTGCACTGGGCTCCATGGAGATGCTATATATGGACTGCTGTGTGCAAAATGGTAGGCATACCAATGATGTGAAATGCATGTATGTAGGTGTGTGGGTGGGTGGGTAATGTATGTGTGGATTCAGTGTGAGAGGGAGAGAGGAGAAAGAGGAGTGAGATGGTGAATCCCAAACCACCTCCTCGCCCCTACCAAATCACTCCGTTGTCACGTGTTGCTGACGAAACTCTGAGGGTGACTTCCAGAGAGTGGCGAGCGGATCAATAAACCCATCATCGTCAGGTCACACTCCTGACTTGAATGATGCAATTCATGTTCCACTTTTAAATAATAAAACAAGCATGAATTTCAAATGAACAAATCCACCCTATCATTTTACAAAATCTAAACCTCAGCAACAGTTAAACATTTAATTTGGGAGGTATTTCATCTTTTACATGTGTCAAGTCTCGACATTAGACATAAACAAATGCATAAGGTACGTCTCTCCATTCTTTTGTGTGAAATTGGGCAAACTCAAAAATAACGCAGTGCTTTATGGGATTGAACTTTGCTATGGAGCAGGCAGTGTTGCAGGCTCAGTCGAAGTGCCTACCGGAGGGGCTAATAAGCCCCTACACACCCTCGATAGTTTTCACTCACTCGGCTTTGGGACACTTGTGCAAATGGCGGAGGTGCGTGTGAACGTGCAAGTGGAGGGTAAGGGGTTGATTTGGGATTCAGCCTGTGTGTGTGTGTGTGTGTGTGTGTGTGTGTGTGTGTGTGTGTGTGTGTGTGTGTGTGTGTGTGTGTGTGTGTGTGTGTGTGTGTGTGTGTGTGTGTGTGTGTGTGTGTGTGTGTGTGTGTGTGTGTGTGTGTGTGTGTGTGTGTGTGTGTGTGTAAACTTACTTTGGTCTGCGTAGTTCTTGATCTTGAGTTCCAGCTGGCGGGAGTGGGACTCCATTCTGCCCACATGGTTCTGAAGGTCCTTCTTCTCCTGCTCCTGACTGTCCTCAAACTCCATGAACTTCTGCTCAGAGACACACAGAGGACTCTCAGTAACTCTCTCTCGTCAGTAACATATATACACACACACACACACCACTCTCTCAGACCACACACACACACCACACATTGCGTAATACAGTTTAAAAGAGACACTGCGAATATAGAAAGCAGAATTATTATTTGACCAAATACAGGACCCCCTGTACGTTATGCAGAGGGGTACATGTGTATCTACTGCCACAACATAGTCTAGACTACACTCTAAGAAGCAGGGATGTCTACTACTACGTTACACTCCCACAGGATAGAGAGGATCTGGAAGTCTTCTGTTCACCCAGAAATGCAGGTCCCCTCCCCTCCCACATCCTCCTGGTGTGTCAGAGAAGTGTGTCCTGGACAGAAAGCCAGTGTGTGTGTGTGTGTGTGTGTTTCCACATCCTGCCAGCTGTAATCCTTTACTCTAGCCTGCTCTTCAGTCCTCTCCTTTCTTCTTTTCTGTTTTCACATTTATAGATGCATTGAAATTAGAGCTACCTACAGTACATCAGATAATTCTATTTTTTCATCATTAAACAAAGCCATGACATTCTTTACAGTACATTTCTACCTGTAATGTTCAACACGGCAAGAAAGGCCGCAGCTAATCATCTGGCCACCATACTGTATCATCCAGGCCTTCTGTGCTCCTCTCCCCTAGAAGAACAATCCAGGGAGCGCAGAGGTGCTGGAAAACGTGTGGCAAGACAGCCTTTGCCCCAGTACTTCAATCTGGTGTGAATGCAGCGGTATTTAACACGTTTACCAGACAAATTCAATAGTTCACGTCATAGGAAAACATTTTGCAACAGAAAAGAAAGCAGGCATTTCTTATTGGACAAGTTGAAATAGTACCTCACCCAATTTCAGCCCGTTTACATGTTTTAGTGAATAACACCCTGTCCCTGGGATTTCACATGGTAACCCCCACGCTCGCTGTGACAGGTGGATTCACTAGTCAGTCACAGTGGTCTCCTAGCTACAGCCTACAGAGCCTAATCAGAGCCTCTCAGCAACTCTTTTTGGTTGCACCAGCACATCGTTTTTTGACTCTGCACTTGGTTTATTTTTGGTTTATTTCTTCGCTCACGCTCCTCTCCAGTGTGGAATCCTGGAGCAATCTGACTTTGTGGTCGTGTTATCTAGTGGAAAACCTCCTCATAAGAGTGAACACACATTTTCATGGAAAACAAGGCATGTGTGAATAAAAGCAGTTAATAAAAGCAGTTTAGTCATCTAAAACGATCTAGAATGATCCAATCTATAGCTAGCTAGCTAGCTAACAAAATGACTAACGTTAGCTTTAGAGTAGCCTAACATTGCTAGCTAGGTTGATGCAATCATGCAGCCAGCAGCTAACATTATGATTTAGACTCACTGAATAAATGTGTTTGGCACAGGATAAAGACGATGAAACGATCTGCTGCTGCTACCCAGGACAATGGATACGGAAGTTCCTGGAAAGGTTAGTCAGACAGTTTGTTAGTCCAGTAATCTTCATTGGCATATTATTTTATTTGCACAGCTGGTGATTATTCACAAAGGTTTGTGTTGCAAATTTCCCTGTCTTAAAAGTAAAAAACCTACAAATTCCACCACAAAGCAGTCTACAGACAATATGACCACACATTAGCTAGCGCATAGTGACACCTACTGATATGAACTGGTAATGCAGGTTTGGTTAGAATAGAGTGCAACAGAATGAGTAACATTCAATAAAATCTACTTCATGAAAAGGGGTATATTATTTTCAATTAAAATGTTGAAAGTAGTTGATTTAATAATTGAATATATGGATTTGACAGGCAATCAGTTCCTACAGTGAGCACCAGGGAACCAACCTATGCTGGGAAGGATGGACACAATAAAGAGGAAAGGAGAGAGGAGATGATGCATATGAGGAATCACAGCATGGAACATTCCATATCCCCATGATTCATAACACCCCTCATCGGGACTCTGGTTAATTTTATTTTATTTATTTATTTATTTTACCGTTATTTTACCAGGTAAGTTGACTGAGAACACGTTCTCATTTGCAGCAACGACCTGGGGAATAGTTACAGGGGAGAGGAGGGGGATGAATGAGCCAATTGTAAACTGGGGATTATTAGGTGACCATGATGGTTTGAGGGCCAGATTGGGAATTTAGCCAGGACACCGGGGTTAACACCCCTACTCTTACGATAAGTGCCATGGGGTCTTTAATGACCTCAGAGAGTCAGGACACCCATTTAACGTCCCATCCGAAAGACGGCACAGGGCAGTGTCCCCAATCACTGCCCTGGGGCATTGGGATATTTTTTAGACCAGACGAAAGAGTGCCTCCTACTGGCCCTCCAACACCACTGACCAGGACCAACCCTGCTTAGCTTCAGAAGCAAGCCAGCAGTGGTATGCAGGGTGGTATGCTGCTGGCAATGCAGTTCAACAGTTAGTTTGCATCCCAAATGGCAACTTATTCCCTATGTAGTGCGCCAAATGGGCCCTTAGGGCTCTGGTCAAAAGTAGTGTACTATATAGGGAATAGGATGCCATTTGGGACACGGACTGCCCTGTCATCATCTCCACTGCAGCACTTTAGTTATCTAATGTTGCTCTTCTGAACAAGGCCCCTTGGCCTACCCAGAGATACTTCTTGAACCGATGGTTAAAATTGCATAATTTGTTTTGGAGTACTACCAGTGTCAGTTTGTGTCATCTGAAATGTTGGTGTTTCATTGACCGTCTCATGTCCCAACAAGGTGTTGTTGGAAGCAGTGTAGTGAGTCTAGGCAAGCAGAGTCTTGAAGAGTGAAATATGTTTTCACTGTCCATGGTCGAGAACATCTCAACTCAGCAAAAAAAAGAAACGTCCTCTCACTGTCAACTGTGTTCATTTTCAACAAACTTAACATGTGTAAATATTTGTATGAACATAACAAGACTCAACAACTGAGACTAAACTGAACAAGTTCCACAGACATGTGACTAACAGAAATTGAATAATGTGTCCCTGAACAAAGGGGGGGTCAAAATCAAAAGTGACAGTCAGTATCTGGTGTGGCCACCAGCTGCATTAAATACTGCAGTGCATCTCCTCCTCATGGGCTGCACCAGATTTGCCAGTTCTTGCTGTGAGATGTTACCCCACTCTTCCACCAAGGCACCTGCAAGTTCCCGGACATTTCTGGGGGGAATGGCCCAAGTCCTCACCCTCCGATCTAACAGGTCCCAGACGTGCTCAGTGGGATTGAGATCCGGGCTCTTAGTTGGCCATGGCAGAACACTGACATTCCTGTCTTGCAGGAAATCATGCACAGAACGAGCAGTATGGCTGGTGGCATTGTCATGCTGGAGGGTCATGTCCGGATGAGCCTGCAGGAAGGGTACCACATGAGGGAGGAGGATGTCTTTCCTGTAACGCACAGCGTTGAGATTGCCTGCAATGACAACAAGCTCAGTCCGATGATGCTGTGACACACCGCCCCAGACCATGACGGACCCTCTACCTCCAAATTGATCCCGCTCCAGAGTACAGGCCTCGGTGTAACGCTCATTTCTTCAACGATAAATGCGAATCCAACCATCACCCCTGGTTAGACAAAACAGTGACTCGTCAGTGAAGAGCACTTTTTGCCAGTCCTGTCTGGTCCAGCGATGGTGGGTTTGTGCCCATAGGTGACGTTGTTGCCTGTGATGTCTGGTGAGGACCTGCCTTACAACAGGCCTACAAGCCCTCAGTCCAGTCTCTCTCCGCCTATTGCGGACAGTCTGAGCACTGATGGAGGGATTGTGCGTTCCTGATGTAACTCGGGGAGTTGTTGTTGCCATCCTGTACCTGTCCCGCAGGTGTGATGTCCGGATGTACCGATCCTGTGCAGGTGTTGTTACACGTGGTCTGCCACTGCGAGGACGATCAGCTGTCCGTCCTGTCTCCCTGTAGCGCTGTCTTAGGCATCTCACAGTACAGACATTGCAATTTATTGCCCTGGCCACATCGGCAGTTCTTATGCCTCCTTGCAGAATGCTTAAAGCACATTCACGCAGATGAGCAGGGACCCTGGGCATCTTTCTTTTGGTGTTTTTCAGAGTCAGTAGAAAGGCCTCTGTAATGTCCTAAGTTTTCATAACTGTGACCTTAATTGCCTACCATCCGTAAGCTGTTAGAGTCTTAACGAACATTCCACAGGTGGGAAACAGTGTTAAACCCTTTACAATGAAGATCTGTAAAGTTATTTAGATTTTTATGAATTATCTTTGAAAGACAGGGTCCTGAAAAAGGGAAGATTCTTTTTTTGCTGGGTTTATATGTGATGCATTGTAGGTAAATGGTGACTGACTAATTTACAAATAATAATGAGTAGGCCTAGTTGCATATGATGCAAGATGAATTGTAGATGAGTCAGTCACTACTCTGATGAACAAGCCTTGGCTGTGTCTTTGCTTCACTAGGCTGGCCAGCAATGATAATAACAACATTGTTAGACAACAACACAAGGTTAGTGGTTTTATAACTTACACATAAAAAAACTGTTACAAAGTCTACTGTGTATAGTGTTAAATGTAACCCTGCCTTACATAAAGCTTACAGAATTAATTGCAGAAGAGCATCTTTAATCAGATGTCATAAAAGTTTAACTTTCTACATTGAAACCTTTCTGTATTTATTTTTCAAAGTACACTGCCTAACATTGTGTGTTTGTAGAGTGTAAATAATATTTAAGGTCATTGTAACCATACTTTGCATAACGCTCCGCCCTGCTTTAGTAGTTCACTAAACTACAGACTAGGTTGTCCACTGAAGTTGTTGTCTCTGGCTCTTTTGATATTATATTCAGAATGAATAACAACAAGGTTTGTGATAGTGTCACGACTTCGGCGTCGCCGGGCTTTAAGCCATCATCGATCCACTTTAATTTTCCTTTTGTTTTGTCTTGTCTTCCCAAACACCTGGTCTAATTTCCCTCATTACATGTTATGTATTTAACCCTCTGTTCCCCCCATGTCTTTGTGCGGAAATGTTAATTGTAAGTGCATGTGCACGTTTTCTCTGGTGCGCGACGGGTTTTGTACCCATTTGTGTTGTTCTGGTTTCCGGGGGGTTTTATGAATTAAACTGCTCCGTTGTTACCCAGTTTTGCTCTCCTGCGCCTGACTTCCCTGCCGCCAGTTACACACTCCCTTACAGATAGTTTGAGCCATTTTAGGTCAAGATTGTTTTCAATTCACATGACCAGACAATTAAAACCACAGGCCTATAGTCATAGCACAGATGAAAAGGGAAGCTGTGTATAATAAGAATATTTTGACATAGCCTACGAATAGGACCCAGAGTTTTACCTGACCAGGTCATGATCATGAAAAACTCCAGGCCCCAGAAGAGACACAGACTAATTTTGCCACACCACTTTTGAACCGGTGGTGCCACCTCTGAGGGAGCGGCCATTGTTTGCATCCATGTAGATTCATAACATCGGTTACGGATGAAGTATTACTTGCCACATGTCTGTAAAGTGTCAGTTTATAACCACACCTTAGGGATGAATGTCGAACTGGAGTGAAACTTACTTACGCTCACTCACATTTCTATAAACAGTCAAACAGTGTATCAATCATTTGTACAAAGGGAACTGCGTAATAAACGACTATATCATGGAGACTTTACTCCTCATAGTGGTGAGAAGATGCACATACCCAAACACCGTTTTTAATTTTTCCAGGTTCGTGTTTTCGATTTGAGCGATCTGTTAAATAACGACAACAGAATCAATACGTGGCAGAGTGGCCTATAAAAGCTGAAGAACACACGCACATCCAGGTACTTTTGCCTGATGAAGACCTAAGGGTGGAAACATTGTTATAATAACATCACTTAGGAACATGAGCAGCAATGTGGCGTTTTCCTTTTTATATTTCAGAGTGGCCTATACGACATTACGATCACCATAGAATCATGACCTACTGAGGTAGGGCCATGACTGTGTATGGGAACAGATGTTGCTCTTTATTTTCTCCTGGATAAAATCCGAGTTTGACAAACCATTCCCTTGGAAACAGAGTAGGTCAATATTGAGTAAAATGGGGAAGGTTTATGGTGCAACACCAGGTCCAAGAGTACGTAATAGTAGCCAAGGCACAGGGAAGTCTCTCCATCTCATTGAGCCCTGGCCATCATAAAGGATCACATGACCTGGAAATCATAACCCACACAGCCTACAATACGAAAACCTCGGTCCCCACCCCCCCTCCTCCTCATCTGCATCTTTTCTGGGGAACACAGGGCTTCCTGGGATTAAGAAACCCAAGGCGGGCTGGAAGAATGTGTGTGTGTGTGTGTGTGTGTGTGTGTGTGTGTGTGTGTGTGTGTGTGTGTGTGTGTGTGTGTGTGTGTGTGTGTGCGTGCGTGCGTGCGTGCGTGCGTGCGTGCGTGCGTGTGTGTGTGTCTCACTGTCTCTGTGTCACAGCCTGGACAGAGCGGAGGGGCCTAAATGTAGAAATAGGCATTGCAATTTACAGAGAGACAGACGGTCTGAATCACATCCAATTCTCCTTCACTAAGACTCAGGGCCAGGGCCAGGCAGCAAAAGGTCCACCAAACACACACACACACATGGACACAAACCAAAACACACACAGAAATAGGTCAAACCAGACTGGGCAGTGCAGCAAGTGAAGCCGAACTGCACAGCCCAGTCTGGTTTGTGTCCATGTGTGTGTGTTTGGTGGACCTATTGCTGCCTGGCCCTGAGTCTTAGTGAAGGAGAATTGGATGTGATTCAGACCGTCTGTCTCTCTGTAGTCCCAGTCTCGGAGTCTTGGATGAAGTTGTCTGTAACCACTGATCAAAGCTCAGTTTTGTTATTTTGACCCCAAATGCCTGAGGTAAAAATTGTGGTAGGATGAGCTGATCCTAGGTCTGCTGTAGGGGTAAGGCAACCTTTAGCTCTATGGTGATCGTTCTGCCCACTGAGGTAGGGTCATGACTGTGTATGGGCCTGGACAGATGCTAAGTTCCTCTTCTATTTCTTTACCTTTACTAGAGGAGCTTAATATGTTATATTTACTAGAGGGAGGAGCTTAAGACACAATTTTTTTTATTTAACCTTTATTTAACAAGGCAAGTCAGTTAAAACTTCTTATGGCTGGGGGCAGTATTGAGTAGCTTGGATGAAAAAGGTGCCCAGAGTAACTGCCTCCTACTCAGTCCCAGATGCTAATATATGCATTATATTAGTAGTATTGGATAGAAAAGACTCTGAAGTTTGAATGATGTTTGTGAGTATAATAGAACTCAAATGGCAGCAAAAACCTGGGAAAAAATCCAACCAGGAAGTGGGAAATCTGAGGTTGGTCGATTTTCAACTCAGTCCCTATTGAACTTACAGTGGGATATTGGTCCTTTTGCACTTCCTACGGCTTCCACTAGATGTCAACAGTCTTTAGAAACTTGTTTGATGCCTCTACTATAAAGGAGGGGGGAATGAGAGCTCTTTGAGCCAGGTGTCTGGCAGAGTGCCAAGACCTGAAAACGCGCGTTCACGTGAGAGTTAGCTTGAGTTCCATTGCTCTTCTACAGACAATGGAATTGTCCGGTTGGAACATAATTGAAGATTTATGTTAAAAACATCCTAAAGATTGATTCTATACATCGTTTGACAAGTTTCTACGGGCTGTGACGAAAAATTTTGACTTTTCGTCTGCTTTGTTTGCTCGCGCGTCATGGATTTGGATTACTTGGCGAACAACAAGGAGGTATTTAGACATAAATGATGAACTTTATCGAACAAATCAAACATTTATTGTGGAACTGGGATTCCTGGGAGTGCATTCTGATGAAGATCATCAAAGGTAAGTGAATATTTATAATGCTATTTATGTTGACTACAAAAGATGGTGGATATCTGTTTGGCTTGTTGTCTTGTCTTAGCGCTCTACTCAGATTATTGCATGGTGTGCTTTTTCGGGAAAGCTTTTTTGAAATCTAACACAGCGGTTGCATTAAGGAAAAGTTCATCTAAAGTTCCATGTATAATACTTGTATTTTCATCAACATTTATGATGAGTATTTCTGTAAATTGATGTGGCTCTCTGCAAAATCACCCGATGTTTTGGAACTACTGAATATAACGCGCCAATGTAAACTCAGATTTTTGGATATAAATATGAACTTTATCAAACAAAAAATACATGTATTGTGTAACATGAAGTCCTATGAGTGTCATCTGATGAAGATCATCAAAGGTTAGTGATTCATTTTATCTCTATTTTTTATTTTTGTGACTCCTCTCTTTGGCTGGAAAAATGGCTGTCTTTTTCTGTGACTTGGCGGTGACCTAACATAATCGTTTGTGGTGCTTTCGCTGTAAATTGTTTTTGAAATCGGACACTGTGGTGGGGATTAACAACAAGAGTACCTTTAAAATGGTATAAGATACTTGTATGTCTGAGGAATTTTAATTATGAGATTTCTGTTGTTTTGAATTTGACGCCCTGCACTTTCACTGGCTGTTGTCATATCAGCCAGTGAAAGCGCTGTCAGCCCAAAGAAGTTAAGAACAAATTCTTACTTACAATGACAGCCTAGGAACAGTGGGTTAAAACCTGTCTAGGATCAGCGTGCCGCTAGCGGCACACCCCCCCCCCCCCACTGAAAAACCAGTGCCGCGAAATTCAAAAAAAATATTTTTTTTAAATATTTAACTTTCACACATTAAAGTCCAATACAGCTAATGAAAGACACAGATCTTGTGAATCCAGTCAACATGTCCGATTTTTAAAATGTTTTACAGGGAAGACACAATATGTAAAGATGTACATCTATTACCTAAAAACACATTAGCATAATCCACCATCTTTTATTTGTCCACCAACACCAGTAGCCATCACCAATTCGGCTAAACTAAGATATTTATAGCCTCTAACCAAGAAAAAAACTCATCAGATAACATATTTATGGTATGGGATAGGTTTTGTTAGAAAAAAGTGCATATTTCAGGTAGATGGCATAGGTTACAATTGCACCCACCGTCACAAATGGAATAGAAAAACTACTTAGAGCAACGTGTTTACCTACTTACTAATCATCAAACATTTCGTAAAAATACACAGCATACACGAATCGAAAGACACAGATCCTGTGAATACAGACAATATTTCAGATTTTCTAAGTGTCTTACAGCGAAAACACAATAAATCGTTATATTAGCATAGCACATAGCACATAGCAGCCCAGCATTGATTCTAGCCAAAGTGAGCGATAACGTCAACATCGCCAAAAATATATTAATTTTTTCACTAACCTTCTCAGAATTCTTCAGATGACACTCCTGTAACATCATATTACACAATCCATATAGAGTTTGATCGAAAACGTTTATATTTAGCCACCAAAATCATGGTTAGACAATGTGAAATGTAGCTCAGCTGGTCAGAAAATGTCCTTGCGCCACTTAGACAGTGATCTACTCTTATACATAAATACTCATAAACGTGACTAAAAAATATAGGGTGGACAGGGATTGATAGACAATTTAATTCTTAATACAATTGCGGAATTACATTTTTTAATTTATCCTTACTTTTCAATACAGTTTGCGCCAAGCGAAGCTACGTCAAAAAACATGGCGTCCTAAGCCACTAAAATGTTTCGACAGAAACACGATTTATCATAATAAAAATGTCCTACTTTGAGCTGTTCTTCCATCAGTATCTTGGGCAAAGGATCCTTTCTTGGGAGTAATCGTCTTTTGGTGGAAAGCTGTCCTCTTGCCATGTGGAAATGCCAACTGCGTTCGGGATGAACTGAAAAGCGTGCCCAGCTATTCACATCGTTTAAAAAATAAATGTCCCAAAATCGCACTAAACGGATATAAATTGCTATAAAACGCTTTAAATTAACTACCTTATGATGTTTTTAACTCCTATAACGAGTGAAAAGATGACCGGAGAAATATAACAGGCTAAACTAACGCTTGGAACAGGAGCGGTTCGGTGTCCTCCACGCGCGTTACGCACCAAGAAAAGACTTGCTAGCTACAGGGTTTTTTCATTTGTAGTGCCTGTGAACGCGCAATCGACCCCATTGGAATCGTCATCACGTAAAGGCATCCAGGGGAAGACGTAAGAAGTGTCCGTATAGTCATAGCAATAACAGTGCCCTTTTAACTGACTTCAGAACAGTGGCCAACATTTCTGAAATCTGACTCCATGTCAGGGAAATTGCTGTAGAATGGGCTCTGTTCCACTTAGAGACAAAATTTCAACTCCTATAGAAACTATAGACTGTTTTCTATCCAATAATAATAATAATATGCATATTGTACGATCAAGGATTTTGTGGGAAGCCGTTTCAAAAATTACCCAATTAGCATAAATAGTCTCAACAGCGCCCCCATCCTCAACAGGTTTTAACTGTGTTGTTCAGGGGCAGGGATTTGATCTTTCAGTTACAGGCCCAACGCTCTAACCACTAGGCTACTTGACTCTATCCACTATGCTACCTGCATCTAACCACTAGGCTTCCTGCCGCCCAGATGCATATCCAAAGCAGTTGAAACGATGCAGACTGACGGATGGAACTGACAGAAGGAACTTTATTCTCACAGTATTATACACTCCGGATTATTTTATATTTTTACATATTTGAGTAGCAATGTCATGATTACTCAAGTAACAACTCATTCAGGATGATACAGTGAGAAAGGTGTGATTGCAGATATAGCATGAAAGCCCTTCATACTGCAAGTACCAGTAAAACCCAGTTCTGTTTGATCTCCCCTCCTCTTCTCCACTCGCTTGTCCTGCCCTCTTAATTCTGTTCTGTCCTTTCTCACCTCATCCTCTCCTCCTCTCTCCATCCGATGAGCAGTCATGATAAACTGCCGAGTCACTAAACCTGCTGCTTCTGAGGTAGAATACAGCATCTTCTGTGTGTGTGTGTGTCCAATGTACCTTGCTCGATTAGGAATGTTTGTCTCTATAACATGAGTCCTGATTCACCCTTCTCATAAATGTAAGTGTGTAACTACTCATTCATAAACAGTTAAGGTTTTTTCCTAGACTACAATAGGTAAGTGCTGCCCACTTATGGACGCTGTATAATAGCCTGGCTGTATTTGTCTATACTCTTGTCTGATTACTGATGCTTTAGTTTAGAGCAGTGGTCACCAACCTTTACTGATGCAAGATCACTTGGAGTCTAAATGCAATCCGGGATCTACCGCTCAGATTTTGTTTTAAACCTAAACCTATGCAACATTAACCAATTAAAAACAGTTCTGTAGCAATGAGGTTTGTGCAGTAGACTATAGGCCCAATACATCATCACTGCATGTTGGCTATACATGCTTGAATTGCCCAGCCAAAGTTGTTCTTCTCAGACAATTTTGAAATTATATTAAAACATTTTAGGTATATGATGACACTGGTAATAGAACATTTGTTGGTATTACTTGCAAGGCACTGAGCATAATCATTTGCATGTATTTACTGGGACTGATGGTCTGCATCTGATGGTCAGTCAGAGGAGGGCGCAGCGGTGAAGCTGCCTCTCACCTGACTTACTTAAAGTCTGCATTAAAGTGTCTGTACTATAATAGGCGTGGCAAAAACAAATGTAGACATTGATAAATGCATTTCTATAGCTTCCAAAATGTTTTTTTTTTACAATTGATAAGTACCAAGATGACTGCTAGGTGGCTTAAATACAGCACCCCCTGTCAGTCACCCAGAGTTACTACACATTATTGGTCTAGACAGGGGCAAATGGCTATGAGAGCAGAACACAGGTGGGATGTTTCTGATGACATGACTGGATTTACCGCGACAGGAAGACTGTTCTCCCAGTGTCTCTGTCAATCTTTGGAGAAGAAACAATATACTAAAGATATTTACATGCAAAGTGATAGGAGGCTGACAGCTGTTTCTGTAAACTACAATAGCCAAGCAGGCAAACAGTCTGACAAAAAAGGATGGATGGTTGAATGTAACTGTGGGCTACGTCCTCTCATGGCAACATCAAAAGCGCACCTATAAACTTGGAGAAAAACATCTAGGTCGCGGGCATTCTGTGTGTGTTTATGCAGGATGATGAAATTGAGGCTACTGTGAATCAATCCACCATGGATGGGTAGGCTACTGTTAGCATGATGCTAAACTAATCACACAGTTACTCATCTAACTGGGGCGCAGATATTACGAACGTGGCTCTCCTTGCACAATATAAGATTATTAGCCTCGTGGGTATCCCTTGTTGACAACGTTGCACCACGTGCATGTTCTACACTACACATAGACATCGGTAGGGATGCTTTGGCTGGCTTGCGTGGCCTTGCAGCGAGAGGCAGCGTTTAAAATCCGCTGTCAATGTCCTCCATCTCACTCCCTCTCTCCGTCGTTCGCTGCCCGGACTCACCTCCTCTGCGTGTTTCCTCAGCGCTTTCTCCCGTTCATACTGCGTGATGAGCTGTTCGTTGTCCTCCTTTAACAGTTCTAGTTCCACTTCATGTTCCTGGTTTTCCGCGAACACCGAATCCAGGTTCTCCAGCACAGCCACGACGAGCGGCATCAGTTCTTTCACCACATCTTCGTCATATTTTCCTATCAGTTTCTCGAACTCGCGGTAGATGGAGTTGGCCAGGCCCGATACCCGCTCCGACATCATAGCCGATGTCCCCGGGTCGTCCTGGTACACTACTCCGTCTTCCAACTCCATTTTCTTCCCTTCCTTGAACAAATGGGTCCTGTGAATAGGATTTACACTTACCCCGCCACTATGAATTCCGTTATTTTCTTTAAGAAAATCGAATGTGTATTCCCTTTAAAAGCTTGAATTGAAATGGCAATATCCGTGTAATTGTCCCTCACTGGAAGCGTTCGATATACGTGGATACTTTTTTCCTCCGGTTCCGTTCTCTCACAGAGGTGCGTTCAGTTCACTTGAACGTTTGCTACGTTGCAGAACTGTTTGTACTGAACGACACGTTTTCAAAAACGTTTTCGTACGTTCTTGAACAGACTGAGGTACGTTTGCTCCCGTTTGGTAGGTGTGGTGAGGTGTGACTTGAAGCAACGAGTGACATATTTAAAGGGCAGTGGCCATGCTGACAGCGTTCCCGCAACCGTTATTATTATACATCAGTTTCCCCAACCCACAACCTCCACGTTATTCAACTGGTCGTTCAGCACCGTTTCCGTTCAATTGAACGTTCCAGAACGTAAAAACTTCCTGAATGCAGCCCAGCTGAGTATCACGTGGTGACGTCATATTTTAACGTGGACAATGTAGTTTTACCGAATATTTGTAGCCTACAATGTTAAGCCTAGGGCTACTCATATGATATAGTCAAACACATTATAGTAATACCATAGTAATACGACAGTATACTGTTAATAAAGGCATCTTTATTTAAATTCCATTGTCCTCAAATACTTTAAGATCCTGCTCTAATAACGATTACATTTTAGTTATTTAGAAGATGCTCTTATCCAGAGCGATTTACAGTTAGTGCATTGATCTTAAGATAGCTATCAGTCATGGTAAGTAAAGTTTTCCTCAATAAAGTAGCTAAATAATAAATAAATAAAATATAAAAATAATATATGCAATAAATAATATATTTCTTCAATAAATTATACATTGTATTTGTAACCCACTATCTCACAAACCCAAAGACCTAAACAAAAGACTAAAACAAACCAACAGAAAAAACATGTGGCAAAATTGTTCTACTCTAGAGCACATATGTCAGAGTCAAGGCCCGCGGGCCACATCCGGCCCGCGAGAACTGTTTTTTACGGCCCCTGGGATGATCTTGATTTATTATTAGAACCGGCCCGCAGACCGCAGCAAGCCGGCAGCCCGCAGATCTTTTACACGCACCAATACTACATTTCCCACAATGCAACGGTGACGCACCGAGCAGTAGGCTGCTTCATTTCAATATTTATTGGCACAGCAGTCGTCAGCATCACAGTAAAATTAACTTTCAGATACCCATCAAAAATGGCAAAACGGAAGGTGGACACGGAGAACCGGGGGTTTCAAACAAGGTGGGAGTCGGAGTATATGTTCACGGAGGTAGCTGGAAAACCTGTGTGTCTTCTGTGTGGAGAAAGTGTGGCGGTACTGAAAGAGTATAATCTGAGACGACATTATGAAACGAAACACGCGGACAAAAACAAGAATATGGACATGGAACAAAGGCTACAAAAGGCAGAGGAATTAAAACGAGGCCTCAAATCTCGACAGGCTCTGTTCAAAAAAGCCAAATCACAAGGCCAGGCTGCTGTCAAGGCCAGTTTTATTTTGGCAGAAGAGATCGCTAAATCAGCCCGGCCATTTACGGAGGGGGATTTCATCAAAAACTGCATGATTAAAGTTTGTGACGAAGTTTGCCCAGAAAAAAGGCAACTCTTTTTAAATGTGAGTCTGAGCAGAAACACCATTGCCGAGAGAGTAGACCAGTTGTCCATCAATCTAAAAGAGCAGCTTGTGAAAAAGGGAAAAGATTTCATTGCATATTCCTTGGCTGTGGATGAGAGCACCGACATTTCTGACATTGCCCAGTTGTCAATTTTCATCCGCGGAGTGGACTCCAGCCTAAGCGTGACAGAGGAGTTTTTGGCTTTACGTCCTATGCATGGCACAACTACGGGGCATGATTTGTATGAAGAGGTGTCAAGATGTGTAAATGAGATGGAGCTGCCTTGGGAAAAACTCGTGGGTTTGACAACCGACGGAGGACCTGCGATGTGTGGACACAGGAGCGGACTGGTGGCGAAGATACGGGAAAAGATGCAAGAGGAAAACGCGACAGGTGAGCTGACAGCTTATCATTGTATCATACACCAGGAAGCGTTGTGCGGTAAAGCCTTGAAAATGGAGCATGTAATGAGCATCATCACGCGCACAGTTAACTTTATCAGAGCCAAAGGTTTGAATCACCGCCAGTTCAAGGCATTTCTGACGGAGTTAGAAACGGAGCATGGTGATTTGCCTTATCACACAGAGGTGCGATGGCTAAGCCAGGGAAAGGTGCTTCAAAGATGTTTCGAGCTTCGTGAGGAGATTTGTCTGTTCTTGGACAGCAAAGGGAAAGACACAACACAACTCCGAGACGAAATGTTTCTGTGTGAAATGGCTTTTCTGTGTGACATTACGAGTCATCTGAATGCAATGAACTTGCAGCTGCAGGGTCGGGATCATGTCATCTCTGATATGTACAGTACAGTGAAGGCATTTAAAACCAAACTGACTCTGTGGGAGACGCAGATGCGGAAAGAAAATTTGAGCCACTTTCCCAGCTGCCAGACCATGAAAGAGAAGCTCTCTACCAGTGCGTTCCCGAGCGCACAGTTGGCTGATAAAATAGGTATGCTTGCCGCTGACTTTCGACGCCGATTTGCTGACTTTGAAGCACAAAAAAGCAGGTTGGAACTGCTCGGTAACCCATTTGCTGTTGACGTGGAAAGCTCACCACCAAACCTCCAAATGGAGTTGATTGACCTCCAATGCAATGATGCACTGAGGGCAAAATATGCGGCAGTGGGTGCTGCGGAGTTCGCCCGTTTCCTCCCCGACACAATGCCCCAGCTGCGCATCCAGGCTGCTCAAACGTTGTCTATGTTTGGCAGCACATACCTGTGTGAACAACTGTTTTCTTTGATGAACCTGAACAAAACATCTCACACAGAAGTCGACTTACTGCTGAACACCTCCACTCAATTCTGAGGATTTCCTCAGCTCAGAGCCTTACCCCGAACATTGATGAACTTGTGGAAAAGATGGGACACCACCAAGTATCACCCTCAACCTCAAACAAGTGAACATTACTGTGCAATCACATATTTAGAGTTTTTACTCAGTTCAAGTTTAAAAGTTAAAGTTTAATATTTGTTTTCACTGCATGTTACTTCTCCTTAAACAAAGTGTTGTTTTTGATTAATAGATTTTTGCACTTTATTTTATTGTATTTCAATCCAATTATATTTTAAAAATATTTCAGTTGAGTGGATGATAGAAAATTGCTATTATTGTTTTTTTCTTTGAAGTAAATTTAGCCCACTTTTGCTAAAATAGAAAATATAGGCTACTGATGGTGCCTTGAATACCGGTTTCTTTCATTTAATGTTCATGTTATGGGGATTTTTATATAAAGGAAATTTGTCTTTTGTGTCTGTTGAAAATTAAAGATTACTGACAGAGCCATAAGAAAATATTGCTTTATTTATCTGATCATATTGGAATATATTTGTTAGGTTTTCAGTAGGTTCAATTAGGTTCACTAGACTATATGCGTCATTTAAAAAAATTTCAATGAACATTCGAACAGTCCGGCCCTCGGCTTGTAGCTAAATTTTTTATTTGGCCCTCCGTCCATTTGACTTTGACACCCCTGCTCTAGAGGGATCATGGTTGTCAGTTATAAGCAAACACTGAAAGGAAAGCTATAATAAGACAGGAAGAAGTAGCCTACACTATTCTGTGGGGTTTTATGTGGCTGTATGACAGACTCGCTTGTATTATGATTCAGTGTAGGCTAGTATAAGCTAGCGACTCTGGATAATGTATGCATCCCTCAGTTGCTTCAGTGTTGTAGTAGCCTACTCAAGTCCGGCCTAGGAGTGTCTCGGTCTTGTCTTGGTGTCAGATACATTTTTACTCAGAATTTCTTGCCGAGACCAACCAGGGGTGTCACGTTCCTGACCTGTTTTCCTTTGTTTTGTATTCATTTTAGTTGGTCAGGGCGTGAGTTGGGTGGGTTTGTCTATGTTTGTATTTCTATGTGGGGTTTTGTGTTCGGCCTGGTATGATTCTCAATTAGAGACAGGTGTGTATTGTTTGTCTCTAATTGAGAGTCATACAAAGGCAGCCAGGGTTTCACTGGTGTTTTGTGGGTGTTTGTTCCTGTGTCCTCACAGGACAGTTGAAGGTTAGTCTCATTTGTTGTTTTGTAGTTTTGTAGTGTATTGTTTTGCTGTTTTCATTAAAAGATGGCTTATTTCCCTCAATCCGCATCTTGGTCCTATCCATGCTCCTCCTCGTTTGAGGAGGAGAACAACATTGACTGCCTTTACAGAAACACCCACCACAACAGGACCAAGCGGATTGAGGAGAGAGAGAAAGAACTAAAGCAATGGAGAGAAGAGGAATGGAGTTGGGAGCAAATTTTCAATGGACGGAAAGGGACCCTGGGGAAGGGTTGGAGAGAATCGCCGCTCTCGGGAGGTGAAGAAGGCAGCCACAGCCCAGGAGCGGTGGATTGAGGAGGCAGCACGTATGAGAGGCTGGAAGCCCGAGAGGCTCACCCAAGAATTTCTTGGGGGGGGGCTAAAGGGGAGTGTGGCGAAGCCGGGTAGGATACCTGAGCCAACTCCCCGGGCTTGCCGTGGAGTGAGAGGGCGTCGTACTGGTCAGACACCGTGTTATGCGGTGAAGCGCACGGTGTCCCCAGTACGCGTGCTTAGCCCAGTGCGGGCTATTCCACCTTGCCGCACTGGGAGGGCTAGGTTGGGCATCGAGCCGAGTGCCATGAAGCCGGCCCAACGTATCTGGTCTCCAGTACGTCTCCTCGGGCCGGTGTACATGGCACCAGCCTTACAGGTGGTGTCCCCGGTTCGCCTGCATAGCCCAGTGCGGGCTATTCCACCTCGCCGCACTGGCAGGGCTACGGGGTCCATTCAACCTGGTAAGGTTGGGGAGGCTCGGTGCTCAAGAGCACGTGTCCTCCTTCACGGTCCGGTATATCCGGCGCCACCTTCCCACCCCAGCTCAGTACCACCAGTGCCTACACCACGCACCAGGCTTCCAGTGCATCTCCAGAGCCCTGTTACTCTTCCACGTACTCTCCCTATGGTGCGTGTCTCCAGCCCAGTGCCTCCAGTTCCGGCACCACGCACCAAGCCTCCTGTGCGTCTCCAGAGCCCTGGACGCACTGTTCCTTCTCCCCGCACTCGCCCTGAGGTGCGTGCCCTCAGCCCGGTACCTCCAGTTCCGGTACCACGCACCAGGCCTAGAGTGCGCCACGAGAGTCCAGTGTGCCCTGTTCCTGTTCCCCGCACTCGCCCTGAGGTGCGTGCCCTCAGCCCGGTACCTCCAGTTCCGGTACCACGCACCAGGCCTATAGTGCGTCTCAGCCGGCCAGAGTCTGCCGTCTGCCCAGCGGTGCCTGAACGGCCCGTCTGCCCAGCTCCGTCTGAGCCATCTGTCTGCCCAGCTCCGTCTGAGCCATCTGTCTGCCCAGCGCCGTCTGAGCCATCTGTCTGCCCAGCGCCGTCTGAGCAATCTGTCTACCAGCGCCGTCTGAGCCATCTGTCTGCCCAGCGCCGTCTGAGCCATCTGTCTGCCCAGCGCCGTCTGAGCCATCTGTCTGCCCAGCGCCGTCTGAGCCATCTGTCTGCCCAGCGCCGTCTGAGCCATCTGTCTGCCCAGCGCCATCTGAGCCATCTGTCTGCCCAGCGCCGTCTGAGCCATCTGTCTGCCCAGCGCCGTCTGAGCCATCTGTCTGCCCAGCGCCGTCTGAGCCATCTGTCTGCCCAGCGCCGTCTGAGCCATCTGTCTGCCCAGCGCCGTCTGAGCCATCTGTCTGCCCAGCGCCATCTGAGTCATCCGTCTGCCACGAGCCATTAGAGCCGCCCGTCTGTCCCGAGCCAGTAGAGCCGTCCGTCAGTCAGGAGCCGCTAGAGCCGTCCGTCAGTCAGGAGCCGCCAGAGACGCCCGCCAGTCAGGAGCCGCCAGAGACGCCCGCCAGTCAGGAGCCGCCAGAGACGCCCGCCAGTCAGGAGCCGCCAGAGACGCCCGCCAGTCAGGAGCCGCCAGAGACGCCCGCCAGTCAGGAGCCGCCAGAGACGCCCGCCAGTCAGGAGCCGCCAGAGACGCCCGCCAGTCAGGAGCTGCCAGAGACGTCCGCCAGTCCGGAGCTGCCCTACAGTCCGGAGCTGCCCTACAGTCCGGAGCTGCCCTACAGTCCGGAGCTGCCCTACAGTCCGGAGCTGCCACTCAGCCCGGACCTGCCGGAGTCCCTCAGCCAGGACCTGCCGGAGTCCCTCAGCCAGGACCTGCCGCCCCTTATCCCGGTGTTGCCCCTTGTCCCGGTGCTGCCCCTTGTCCCGGTGCTGCCCCTTGTCCCGGTGCTGCCCCTTGTCCCGGTGCTGCCCCTTGTCCCGGTGCTGCCCCTTGTCCCGGTGCTGCCCCTTGTCCCGGTGCTGCCCCTTGTCCCGGTGCTGCCCCTTGTCCCGGTGCTGCCCCTTGTCCCGGTGCTGCCCCTTCATTTAGGTGGGGTTAGTGGGAGGGTGGTCATTGGGAGGGGGATAAAGAAGCGGGGATTGATTATGGTGGGGTGGGGACCTCGTCCACCGCCAGAGCCGCCACCGTGGACAGACGCCCACCCAGACCCTCCCCTAGACTTTGTGCTGGTGCGCCCGGAGTTCGCACCTTAAGGGGGGGGTTCTGTCACGTTCCTGACCTGTTTTCCTTTGTTTTGTATTCATTTTAGTTGGTCAGGGCGTGAGTTGGGTGGGTTTGTCTATGTTTGTATTTCTATGTGGGGTTTTGTGTTCGGCCTGGTATGATTCTCAATTAGAGACAGGTGTGTATTGTTTGTCTCTAATTGAGAGTCATACAAAGGCAGCCAGGGTTTCACTGGTGTTTTGTGGGTGTTTGTTCCTGTGTCCTCACAGGACAGTTGAAGGTTAGTCTCATTTGTTGTTTTGTAGTTTTGTAGTGTATTGTTTTGCTGTTTTCATTAAAAGATGGCTTATTTCCCTCAATCCGCATCTTGGTCCTATCCATGCTCCTCCTCGTTTGAGGAGGAGAACAACATTGACTGCCTTTACAAGGGGAGTGAAAAACTCATACTTATCAGATCCCATAAAAGCGCTTTGCCAGCCCAAATAGCCACACTCCTTTCATGACACATTAATATATTATAGACTATTTTCTGGTTTTCCTACTGTACTCTTAACATTACTGTCCTTTACTTTAATTGAAAAATATCCTAAAACTTTGTAGTGCTCCTCATAATTTCCTTGATGAGTGGGGATCATTGTTTGAAAGTTGCTCGCTCACTATTAGTAAGGGGAGTACTTGCTCAGATAAATGTTTTTCAGGTCTTTCTTCACCAATGGACAGGCGTCATTCACTCTGGTGAGAATAACCATTTGGGGAATCCCTGCCAGAGCAAACTGATTTAATCCAGCAGTCCTTTTTCTCTCCGGGCAATGCGATGACGCTCCTACTCAAAGACATAGTACACCTATAATACTATTAGTTTGTGTAGCCATCAAAATAATAGCAATGTACAGTAATTTTCTGACCTGGGTTGAAATATATGTGTATTTTATCATTTTCTATGTAAATACATATTTTCTGTGTATTTTCAAATAATGTGGCCCAAATCAAATACTTCTATTGGAAGTATTTGAACGTTTTTTCAAATGATTGCGTAACACTTAATTTTAAGGGTCATTCTTACAGTGTGATTGCTGTAATAAGGACTTATTATAGTGTAAATCTTTACAAGTATTGTAATGAATTGTGATAATTCATAGTTACACTGTAATAACAACATGTAACTGGTGGTAATTGCAGTCTGTAATTATAGAGGTGTAACAACTAATGCTTGTTCCCATGCTTGTTTCAAATGTTAAAGTTTTCGATAGCATCCCAACGCACCATTTTAGTCAGTGCTATCCAGGATTCCTTGGGACATCCTTACCCTAACCCTAACCTTTACCCATACACTTACCCTTACCTTATACTTTGAAAGTATTTTCAAATACTTATTTCCAAATAGATTATTTCAAATACCAACCAGACCGGGTTCCAATTTTTTTTTTATTTAACCTTTATTTAACCAGGTAGGCAAGTTGAGAAGTTCTCATTTACAATTGCGACCTGGCAATGCATGGGAGTATATAAGTGTATTTGTATTTTTTCAAATACATGCAAATACTTTCCAAGTGCATTTCCAAATACTGTATATTCCAATATTCAACTACTTGTACTTTCAAATAAAATATATCAAAATACTGACTTCCAAATGACTTTTGAAATACCCTAAATAGTATTTGAACACAGGTCTGACACTAAAATTTGCACTCTTACCCATATCAGCGGCTCCTACTCTGATGTTCCTCATCTTCTGGATGACACCAATCAAGACAGCCATTTTATCAGCTGATATGACACTGACCAGACAGTGAACTCTGTCCTCAGAACTGTGGGTATTTATGTAGCCAGGATCCTCTTCTGATAATGGTGATATGGGATTAAACTAGCCAAGAGTGAAATTTTAAAAATGTGTTTAATCAATACTGACTAACTGACTGTATCAGAGATTCCTTGTTGGTGATATAGTGTTTCGCTTTGTTTACTTTACCTTGTGGCCCTCTTTTACATGGCTCTTTAGGGCCTTGGTGATGTCAACCTTATGCACACCTTTGACACTTTCTCCAGACACATTACATCATTGAACACCAATGGGAAATAGATTCCATGTTTTTCTTTTTTAGATTTTGTGGGTTTCGTACTATAAAATAGGATGTGCATTTCTAATGAATTATACAATTTGAGTATGCAGTAATAATTAAAATAAAATGGTTGACATTCACATCCATTTGCTTTAATATGTTATGGTTTCACTCAATGGGTTTCATATAACACTTGCTTATAACTTACTTAACTAACTTACTTTTCTGGTAATGCTTTCACCTGCAGCAGCGAAGTTGGCCAAGGTGATACTCGTAATGTGACCCTGAAACACACAATTGATGGAGTTGATGAAGCTGTATTTTCCCGCTCCAGCTGGTCCGTGGAGGAGGATTCTGATAGTCTTCACTTGAGGGTTTCCAGGCACATAGTCTTTCAGTTCCTTAAGCATTTCCACTTCCTGACTGTCAGAGGGCAGTAGAGGACAGATTTAGAGAGGTAGACTCAGCGATACATATCATCTCACAGCAGGCTTACAGAAAACAAAAACAAAATTCTAATCTTCCAAGACTGCCACATCATTTGGGTGATTTGTAATCTGTTGTTTTGTTGTTTTGACTTGTTTGTCGCACCACTTTGCATGATGCTGTCACATCACGGAGTGTACCTTTAAGTGAATAAAAAAGCAATGGTCTTGGAATGATGCCATTTACTTTATCGGAAGGAAAAGCAGCCAACAAGTGCTCAGCATATGTGGGAACTCCTTCAAGACTGTTGGAAAAGCATGCTTTTGAGGTTGGGGGATTGTGGAGGCCAGGTCATCTGATGCAGCACTCCATCCCTCTCCTTCTTGGTAAAATTGCACTGTGTGTTGAAAAAACAAATGAAGCTGGTTTAGAGAATGCCAAGAGTGTGCAAAGCTGTCATCAAGGCAAAGGGTGGCTATTTGAAGAATATAAAATATAAAATATATTTTGATTTGTTTAACACTTTTTGGGTTACTTCATGATTCCAAGTGTTATTTCATAGTTTTGATGTCTTCAATATTATTCTACAATGTAGAAAATAGTAAAAATAAAGAGAAACCCTTGAATGAGTAGGTGTTCTAAAACCTTTGACCGGTCGTGTATGTTGAAATAAATGCAATCAACATACATACAACATACTATAACATACTATTAACTACTATGATCTTAGATCAAATAGCTCTTCCTTATGTGTCATTAAACAGTTTTTCTGTTTATTTGTTAGTTTCTTATTTTGATACTGCTACAAATAAGTATTGTGTGTGGGCTAATAAGGGAGGCATAAAATCCTGTGCCGAGCTGCTATGACGCACACGACACATAAGACTGAGTTCAACCGAAACAGTAGAAACACCAGAGTGATTAGATATCTATCAAAAACGAGTCGATCACATACTGTAGGTACAAACACACTACAACTTGTAATGAATAGTCAGGGAGAAAAAGGTATAGATTCACACGCAGAGCGTGGCAGGTGTTTATTCCGGGAATTGTGGTCACAGGCAGGCAATGGTCATACACAAGTAGGCAAACACGCAGGTGAATCAAAACTAGAACTGAAGGCTATAACTGGTTCTCACAAACGAGCCAGGAAAAGGCTTAGTTAGTAGAGTCAAAAATAACAATACCTCACAAAGGCACAAACAGAATGAACTGAACTAAATAAGGAGCTGATGAGACCAGGTGAGTAACTAACACAGGTGAAATCAATGAACAAAAATTAAAGACAGGGCTACATTCAGGAACGCAAAGAAACAGGGCTACATTCAAGAACACAACAAAACAGAATACAAGGTTGACTAAGAAAATAAGTACAGAACCTTACACAACTAACCTATAGAAGGCAAAGGTGATGCAGGTGATATAAACAGCAACATCTCTTCAAAGACAAAGTCTAATGTAATTGCTGTACATAACACAGACTACCCACCCACACATAGACAAGTCTCTTACTTATACTTTCACTTATGATATTGGTGCATTTTATTTAGCTGAGATTTTTTACCCAGGTCAGACTATGTGAGTGTAGTGTACAAAATGCTTCAAATGATGCAAAACATATTATAATCACACTTTTAGATTTTTACTGTAAGTGCTCTATCTTGAAAACTACTGCTGATGCACAATTTGTTGGCTGCATATCAACTAGACTAATAATAACAACACTAAAACAACCCTTAAAAATATGTGGTTAAACACCCAACTGTATAAAAAATAAGTAACTCAATTATATTATGTATGCCTAATGTCTGAATGTAACATACATTTTTTTTTTAAAGGAAAGAAATTGTCTGTATTTTGCCTACCTCAAGTCTCCCACTGATAAAATGCCTCAAGAATGACATTTTTTTAACCTTCATTTAACTAGGCAAGGATAAGAACAAATAATTTTTTTCATTTTCCGGATTGTGTACAGATCCTTGCGACATGGGGCCTGAAACATGAGGCGATGACGGCGGATGAATGTCACGACAATGGGCCTCAGGATCTCATCACGGTATCTCTGTGCATTACAATTGCCATCGATAAAATGCAATTGTGTTCATTGTCCGTAGTTTATGTCTGCCCATACCATAACCCCATCGCCACCATGGGGCACTCTGTTCACAACATTGACATCAGCAAACCGCTCGCCCACACGAAGCCATGCTCGCTGTCTGCCATCTGCGCGGTACAGATGAAACCGGGATTCATCAGTGAAGAGCACAATTCTCCAGCGTGCCAGGGGCCATCGAAGGTGTGCATTTTCACACGGAAGTCGGTTACAATGCCGAACTTCAGTCAGGTCAAGACCCTGAAGACGGTTTCTGTCAGTTTGTGCATAACTTCCTTGGTTGTGCAAACCCACAGTTTCATCAGCTGTCCGGGTGGCTGGTCTCAGAGGATCCTGCAGGTGAATAAGCCGGATGTGGAGGTCCTGTGCTGGCGTGGTTACACATGGTCTGCGGTTGTGCCAAATTCTCTAAAACGACGTTGGAAGCAACTTTGCCCACTGGTAGAGAAATTAACATAAAATGATGTGGCAACAGCTCTGTTGGAAATTCATGCAGTCAGCATGCCAACGCTCCCTGAAAACATGAAACATCTGTTGCACTGTGTTGTGTGACAAAACTGCAAATTTTAGAGTGATCTTTTATTGTCCTCAGTGCAAGGTGCACCTGTGTAAGAATCATTCTGTTTAATCAGCTTCTTGATATGCCATACCTGTCAGGCGGATGGATTATCTTGGCAAAGGAAAAATGCTCACTAACAGGGATGTAAACAAATTTCTGTACAAAATGTGAGAGCATACAAGTACTTGGGAGTATGGTTAGACAGTACACTGTCCTTCTCTCAGCACATATCCAAGCTGCAGGGTAAGGTTACACCTAGACTTGGTTTCCTCTTTCACCCCGTCTGCCAAACTAACCCTGATTCAGATGACCATCTACCCATGCTAAATTACGGAGATGTAATTTATAGATCGGCAGTTAAGGGTGCTCTCGAGCGGCTAGATGTTCTTTACTATTTAGCCATCAGATTTGCCACCGATTTATCACTGCACTCTGGAAACTGGCCATCACTGTATACCCGGCGCAAGACCCACTGGTTTATGCTTGTTTATAAAACCCTCTTAGGCCTCACTCCATCTGAGATACCTACTGCAACCCCCATCCTCCACATACAAAACCTGTTCTGCCAGTCACATTATCTTAACCTTTTACTGCAGTGGGCTAAATCAGGGTCACACAGTGTTTCTTGGTAGTCTTAAACAAATCTACTTTGAAACAAAAGTATACACCTCACACACATAAACTCAGCACAAAAAGAAACGTCCTCTCACTGTCAACTGCGTTTATTTTCAGCAAACAACATGTGTAAATATTTGTTTTAACATAACAAGATTCAACAACTGAGACTAAACAAGTTCCACAGACATGTGACTAACAGAAATGGGATAATGTATCCCTGAACAAAGGGGTGGTCAAAATCAAAAGTAACAGTCAGTATCTGGTATGGCCACCAGCTGCATTAAGTACTGCAGTGCATCTCCTCCTTATGGACTGCACCAGTCTTGCCAGTTCTTGCTGTGAGATGTTACCCCACTCTTCCATGAAGGCACATGCAAGTTCCTGGACATGTATGGGGGGAATGGCCCTAGCCCTCACCCTCCGATCCAACAGGTCCCAGACGTGCTCAATGGGATTGAGATCCGGGCTCTTCGCTGGCCATGACAGAACACTGCCATTCCTGTCTTGCAGGAAATCACGCACAGAACGAGCAGTATGGCTGGTGGCATTGTCATGCTGGAGGGTCATGTCAGGATGAGTCTGCAGGAAGGGTACCACATGAGGGAGGAGGATGTCTTCCCTTTAACGCACAGCGTTGAGATTGTCTGCAATGACAACAAGCTCAGTCCGATGATGCTGTGACACACCGCCCCAGACCATGACGGACCCTCCACCTCAAAATCGATCCCGCTCCAGAGCACAGGCCTCGGTGTAACGCTCATTCCTTCGACAATAAACGCAAATCCGACCAGCACCCCTGGTGAGACAAAACCACGACTCGTCAGTGAAGAGCACTTTTTGCCAGTCCTCTCTGGTCCAGCGATGGTGAGTTTGTGCCCATAGGCAACGTTGTTGCCGGTGATGTCTGGTGAGGACCTGCCTTACAACAGGCCTACAAGCCCTCAGTCCAGCCTCAGCCTATTGGGGACAGTCTGAGCACTGACGGAGGTGTTGTGTGTTCCTGGTGTAACTCAGGCAGTTGTTGTTGCCATCCTGTACCTGTCCCACAGGTGTGATGTTTGGATGTACTGATCCTGTGCAGGTGTTGTTACACGTGGTCTGCCACTGCGAGGACGATCAGCTGTCCGCCCTGTCTCCCTGTAGCGCTGTCTTAGGCGTCTCACAGTACGGACATTGCAATGTATTGCCCTGGCCACATCTGCAGTCCTCATGCCTCCTTGCAGCATGCCTAAGGCACGTTCACACAGATGGGCAGGGACCCTGGGCATCTTTCTTTTGGTGTTTTTCAAAGTCAGTAGAAAGGCCTCTTCAGTGTCCTAAGTTTTCATAAATGTGACTTTAATTGCCTACCATCTGTAAGCTGTTTGTGTCTTAACGACCGTTCCACAGGGGCCTGTTCATTAATTGTTTATGTTTCATTGAACAAGCATGGGAAACAGTGTTTAAACCCTTTACAATGAAGATCTTTGAAGATCTTTGTGTTTTTACGAATTATCTTTGATAGACAGGGTCCTGAAAAAGGGACGAGTTTAGTTATGGGCTTAAAAAAGAAAACCTGTACCAGGTTAGATACATTTTTTGAGTTTGCACATCAGTATTATACTTTATATACATCACAAAGACTAAAATAACAAAACTGTTTCACATAGAAACCCCAGATTTTCTGAAGTCTTTTGAAATAATGTTTTTTAATTAAGAAATTATGAAAAATATTAAATAACATTCCAGCCATGAGTCTACTTGGTCATTTGACTGCAGGAAAGAGCTCTCCATCTCTACATTCAAAACTCAATCATGGACTCTTACTGATACTGATACGTGATGTATTGTTGTCTCTACCTGTTGCCCTTTGTGCTGTTGCATGTGCCTAACAATGTTTGTACCGTGTTTGTGCTGCTACCATGTTCTGCTGCTGCCATGTTGTGTTGCTACCTTGTTGTTGTCATGCTGTGTTGCTACCATGCTGTGTTGTTATGTGTTGCTGCCATGCTGTGTTGTCTTAGGTCTCTCTTTATGTAGTATTGTGATGTTTGTTTTGTCGTGGTGTGTGTTTTATCCTACATTTTTATTTTTAATCCCAGCCCCCGTCCCCGCAGGCCTTTTGCCTCTTCGTAGGCTGTCATTGTAAATAAGAATTTGTTCTTAATTGACTTGCCTAGTTAAATTAAAATAAATATATATATATTGTCCTGCTGAAAGGTAGATTCCTCTCCCAGTGTCTGGTGTAAAGCAGACTGAACCAGATTTTCTCCCTCTAGGATGTTTCCCCATCCCGTTTCTTTTTATCCTTAAAAACTCCCCAGTATTTGCTGATGTCAAGCATAGCCATAGCATGATGCAGACACCAATATGCTTGAAAATAAGGAGGCAGTTACTCAGTGATGTGTGGCGTTGGATTTGCCCCAAACATGAGAATTTGCATTAAGCTAAAAAGTGCATCCTTAAAATCTTTTTGCATACAAGATGCATGTTTTGAATATATTTATTCTGTATATTTCGATTTTTTTCTCTTCACTCTGTCATTTAAGTCATTATTGTGGAGTCACTACAATGTTGTTGATCCATCCTCAGATTTTTCCACAATACAGCCGTTGAACTCTGTAACCGTTTTAAAATCACCAATGGCCTCATGGTAACATCCCTGAGCAGTTTCATTCCTGTCCCGTAGCTCAGTTCAGAAGGTCTGGGTGAGGTGTCTGGGTGGTTTAATACATAATCCACAGCATAAGTATTAACTTTGCCATGCTTAAAGAGATATTCAATGTCTGATTTGTTATTGTTACCCATCTACCAATCACTGCCCTTCTTTATGAGGCTTTCGAAAAGCTCCCTGGTTTATTTCGTTGAATCTGTGCTTGAAATTCAATACTTGACTAAGGAACCTTATAGATTTTGTGTGTATAGGGGATAGTATTCAGACCCCTTGACTTCTCCACATTTTGTTGCGTTAGTCTTTTTTTTTAATGGATTAAATAAATAACAATCCTCAGCAATCTACACAGAATACCCCATAATGACAAAGCGAAAACAGTGTTTAGAATTTTTGCAAATGTATAATTTTTTAAAAACAGAAATTCCCTATTTACATAAGTATTCAGACCCATGGCTATGAGACTCGAAATTGAGCTTAGGTGCATCCTGTTTCCATTGATCATCTACAACTTGATTGGAGTCTACCTGTGGTAAATTCAATTGAATTGTCTGTAGAGTTCTGAGACAGGTTTGAGTTGAGGGTACTGTGAGGGAAATGTTATGTTTATGTATCAAATCAATGCTACTTTCTAATAACTAATTAGATGGGTTCATGCAGGTGACTGATCGTGTATGGAGGAATCCTCACTATCACTCATCCTGAATATTGCTATGGAAACAACCAAGGTATGTCAGTTTCAAGGTCTCAACTTGGAGAGAGAGAGACAGCCTCGTGAGGTATTGGTCAGTCACATGTGCGAGCCACCAGTAGTGATGAATTAATTATGCTAAATCATGCAAATATAACTTGTCTGTGTATAGCCGTATATGAGACAACTGCTGGGACTGTCCCAACAAAACTTATAATAGACCTGTACAGTGTGCAGTGTTTGTTATAACCTCTCCAGCTTGCTGATAATAAAGAGTTATTCATTTTAAGATTGGCTTCAGGTGTCCCTGGTGTGAATTTCCAACACAGTACCAAAACATTTCTGCAGCATTGAAGGTCACCAAGAACACAGTGGTCTGCATCATTCTTAAATGGAAGAGGTTTGGAACCACCAAGACTCTTCCTAAAGCTGTCTGCCCGGCCAAACTGAGAAAAGGGAGAAAGGCCTTGGTCAGGGAAGTGACCAAGAACGCGATGGTCACTCTGGCAGAGCATTAGAGTTCCTCTGTGGAGATGGGAGAACCTTCCAGAAGATAAACCATCTATGCAGCACCACCAATCAGGCCTTTAGGTAGAGTGGCAGATGGAAGCCACTCCTCGGTAAAAGGCACATGACAGCCCGCTTGGAGTTTTCCAAAAAGCACCATCAGAAACAAGATTATCTGGTCTGATGAAACCAAGGTTGAACTCTTTGGCCTGAATGCCAAGCGTCACGTCTGGAGGAAACCTGCCACTATCCCTACAGTGAAGAATGGTGGTGGCAGAATCATGCTGAGGGGCTGTTTTTTAGCGGCAGGGCCTCTTAGACTAGTCAGGATCAAGGCAAAGATGAACGGACCAAGTACAGAGAGATCCTTGATAAAAACCTGCTCCAGAGCTCTCAGGACCTCAGACTGGGGCAAAGGTTCACCTTCCAACAGGACAACAACCCGAAGCAAACAGCCAAGACAACACAGGTGTGGCTTAGGGACAAGTCTCTTAATGTTCTTGTGTGGCCTAGCCAGAGGCAGGACTTAAACCTGATCCAACATCACGGGAGAGACCTGAAAATAGCTGTGCAGCAACACTCCCCATCCAACCTGACAGAGCTTGAGAGGATCTGCAGAGAAAAAATTGAAGAAACTCCCCAAATACAGAAGGGAGGCTGTAATCACTGCCAAATGTGCTTCAACAAATTACTGAGTAAAAGGTCTGAATACTTATGTAAATGTAATATTCCAGTTTTTTTAATATATACATTAGCAAAAAATTCAATAAACCTGTTTCTGCTTTGTCATTATGGGGTATTGTGTGTAGATTGATGAGGGGGAAAAACTATTTAATCCATTTTAGAATAAGGCTGTAACGTTTACAAAATGTGGAAAAAGTCAAGGGGTCTGAAAACTTTCCGCAGGCACTGTATGTGATTTGTTAAGGCAAGTGTTAATCCTGAATCAATTTATTTTAAAAAGGTTTCTTCCACTTTGACATTAGAGTATTTTGAGTAGATTGATGACAAAAAAAATTACAATTAAATAAATTAGTCAAATAAAAATCTATTTAATCCACCTTTCAGTCTAATGATCTTCATCAGGATGTATCCTCTAACATTTCTTTCTGTTACTTGATTCCATGTTTATGGGAACAGGAAGCACATACTAGAGACCTCTAACCTCAGACACCTCTAACTGAGAAGTGTGATTTCATCATGTGATTTACTAGAAGAGCATAGTAAAACCAAACAAAACCAAACAAAAAACAATAATCTGAGACAGTGATTTATATACAGTGCCTTGCAAAAGTAATCATACCCCTTGGATTTCTTCACGTTGTATTGTGTTACAAAGTGGGATTTTGATTTTTTTCTCCTTTTATTGTGTTACAAAGCGGGATTGACCCTGATTGGTTCCACTTTAAATTACGTTCATCTTATAAATGCTTGATAAAACCTTCAGAAACACTCCAGAAATGTATTACAAATCATCTATAACTGTGTATCATGCTTTATAAAGGGTTCATAAATGTGGAATAACTGTGTGACATAACCACCAATGTCAAATGTGACATTACCCACTAGGTCAAATATGATACCTTAATAAAAGGCCTTATAAATCATATTAAATTGATTCACGCATGACTGTAAGTCACTTTCGATAAAAGTGGCTGCTAAATTTGATATATAATATAAGTCGCTCTGGATAAGAGCGTCTGCTAAATGACTTAAATGTAAATGTAAATAATCACTAAAACAGTATATCAACCTATTTCCCTCTTAGTCAGTGTTGGACCTGACCTCAACTTCCCACAAAATGCTGTGCTGCAGGATGACACACGCTCTAAAGTGCAGTCATGCACAGCAAAACACGTTGGTAGGGCTTTTTAAAATCTATTTTTATTTTATTTTTTTTCACAGGTTTTGGATTTTCCCATTTTTTTTCTGGTTTACAGTATTTTTTCACACTTTTGAAATAGAAAAACAATTAAATTGGATTCTCTGTGTTCATAACAATGCTTAAGCCACATCAGTGGAGGACTTTTGAGAACTGGGAAAAATGAAATAAATGATTTTTGCGTGTAGTTAACCTTTAATTCAATACGCACTGTTGCATATTGAATGCACTGTTGTTTGGTTAGCAGGTTTTTTGTAGTGATGTAAGCTCACTTGATGTGATTCGGCCGCCTATGCAATGGGAGGAGTGGAGTAAAAGGACAAATCAAATCACATTTTATTGGTCACATACACATATTTAGCAAATGTTTTTGCGGGTGTAGCGAAATGTTTGTGTTCCTAGCTCGAACAGTGCCGTAGCATCTAACAATTCACAACAACACACACAAATCTAAAAGTAAAAGAATGGAATTAAGAAATATATAAATATTAGGACGAGCAATGTCGGAGTGGCATTGACTAAAATACAATACAATAGAATACAGTATATACATATGAGATGAGTAAAGCAGTATGTAAACATTAGCCTCTAATGTGCTAGTGATGGCTGACTGTTTAACAGTCTGATGGCCTTGAGATAGAAGCTGCTTTTCAGTCTCTCGGTCCCAGGTTGGATGCACCTGTACTGACCGTGCCTTCTGGATGATAGCGGGGTGAACAGGCCGTGGCTTGGGTGGTTGTTGTTCTTGATCTTTTTGGCCTTCCTCTGACATCGGGTGCTGTAGGTGTCCTGGAGGGCAGGCAGTGTGCCCCCGGTGTTGCGTTGGGCAGACCGCACTACCCTCTGGAGAGCCCTGCAGTTTCCGTACCAGGCGGTGATACAGCCCAACAGGATACTCTCAATTGTGCATATGTAAAAGTTTGTGAAAGTCTTAGGGGCCAAACCAAATTTCTTCAGCCTCCTAAGGTTGAAGAGGTACTCTTGTCACCTCACTGTCTGTGAGTGGACCATTTCAGATTGTCAGTGATGTCTACGGAGAGGAACTTGAAGCTTTTCACCTTCTTAACTGCGGTCCCGTTGATGTGGTTAGGGGAGTGCTCCCTCTGAAGTTTCCTGAGGTCGACAATCATCTCCTTTGTTTTGTTGACATTGAGGGAGAGGGTATTTTCCTGGCACCGCTTCGCCAGAGCCCTCACCTCCTCACTGTAGGCTGTCTCATCATTGTTGGTCATCAGGCCTACTACTGTTGTGTTGTCTGCAAGCTTGTGTTGAGGATCCCCTGTGTTGAGGATCAGCGAATTGGAGGTGTTGTTTCCTACCTTCACCACCTGGGGGCGGCAAGTCAAAGTCCAGGACCCAGTTGTACAGGGCGGGGTTCAGACCCAGGGCCTGAGCTTAATGATGAGCTTGGAGGGTACTATGGTGTTGAACGCTGTGCTATAGTCAATGAACAGCATTCTTACATACTGTAGGTATTCCTCTTGTCCAGATGGGATAGGGCAGTGTACAGTGCGATAGCGATTGCATCATCTGTGGATCTATTGGGGCGGTAAGCAAATTGAAGTTGGTCTAGGGTGTCAGGTAAGGTAGAGGTGATATGATACTTAATTAGCCTCTCAAAGCACTTCATGATGACAGAAGTGAGCGCTACTGGGCGATAGTAATTTAGTTCAGTTATTGCTCTAAGCCAATCTCTTTTGTCATTGTTTGTCTTAAAATATGTTTTTAAAACCATATTTTTTATTTTTTTTCACAAATTACTTTTTTCCTTTTCTTGTTGGCACAATAAAAGTGGCCCTTGATTAAAATGTGTTATGTCTTATCAGCTAATGATATTACAAAGTTTTGAAATGTGGGATTGTATTTTGAAGGTTTCCTCGTTACCATATGAAGGTGATGTCATCAATTGTGCTGCTGAAAGAATAGAACTGAGTGGGACATTCTTTATGCAGATGAAACCAAAACAGAAACTAAAACCAAACAAAAAAACTATCCTTCGAGAGGTATAAAAAGGAGTGTCAGACTTAACCTTGACACTTATTTGGGACTTCATCGAATTCTTGACACATCTTATCACTGGAAGACTTGAGGTAGGTTATAGACAATTTTGGTCCATTTGTTTATTGCTTTACCGTTGATGTTATGTTCAGAAATTAGGCATAAATAAGATGGTGGACTTTGCAGATGGCTTCGAGCTACCACAAGCTGAAGGAAGGATGAACTGCCTGTCACTATAATACCTCCATCTAAAAAAGCCCTGTTCACACCTGTTGTTTACACCTGATTTTGTGATACAATCACCATGATCAGATTACTCTCCAACTATGGTTCAGGGAGTCCACACCAGGGTTTGCGTCAGTTCTGAATTGAACTGAGGATACATTTTGAATTCCAATTCACATCTTGAGTTTGAATTATAAATTGTCTGTACTGTAAAATGTAACTGTTACCCAATCTACTTACCTATATGCCTTTACTCTGTGAATGGTCGGTCAAAGTCTGTCTGCTATTTAGTGTTGTTAGGACATTCAGTCCTCTTTTACCTATCATAAGGTTCAAAGTGAACTTGTTGCTGTATGAAAGGACTAAATAGCTATGTCTACGTATGCTCATATATATATATATATATATTTTTTTTTTTTTTTTTAAGTGACACAATTATTGAAATTGCTGTTATTTGTAGTCCTGGATAATTTTCTGTGCATGTACAGAATATGCTCATGTGGAACACCAAAACATTTATGGATTTTGGGGTATTATTTGCTATTGTTTGTTCAACAGTTGCCTTGTTTACA